>NC_057804.1:62822119-63011498 GCF_018294505.1 Triticum aestivum | reverse complement strand
TAAGTTTGCTCTTCCCTGTTTCGGATTGAAATATCTGGCGGCCCCAATTCCAGCCCTGCAAAATCTCTCTTCTCCACTGTCCCCTTCCGCGCCCAGATTGCTCAAATCCCTAATTCGCCGCCAACCCAAGCAAAGTTTGAATCGCCCCATGTCTCGTCTCTTTCCCCACCTCTATGCCGGATGACAATGACGAAGACGACGGTCGCACTTCACCACCGCATCGGAGCTACCTCATCTACGCCCTCGTCCACCACACCAGGTGGTCCACCGACAACATCGGCCGCCGCAACCAACGTGCCTCACAGACACCGAGTTCCACCGCATCAGGTGCGCTTCACCGACGCCGTCTCCCAGCTCACCGGGGCTACTTCATCAAGCACATCGTCGCACCTCCGCCCCCCGAGGCCATTAGGGCTTCACCAACGGTCTCGTTCACCGCATCGTAGCGCTCCGCTGCCACTCAAGATCTGCATCCGTGCGCGGCCAGCCAACGCCAGCGCATCACCCTCAACGGCTCTGAATTGACCCGCACTCTAGCTAGGCGAGCATGCCCAAACGCCGGCCCGAACTAGGTATCCACACATCACTCCCTTGTGCATTGTTCCCACGATGTTTGTATATCCTTTCACTGCTCTCTTAGCTTACACGCCTATGCAACTCTGACTTTAACTCTTATTTCTTCTGGAGATATCATATGAAAAAAGCAAATCCATTTTTTAGCGAAGCATGACGGCGCTATGGGATCTGGTACACATCATGCACACCCATATAACCTTGTAAGTATCTGTCCTCTGGTACAACATCAAGGTCGATTCCTCTTATTTGATCAACCATTCGCCGTGTCAAAAATGCAGAGGGGGATGCAAGGAGCACAAGGCCTGCACATCCAAGCAAGTGGTAACATGGACTTGTACATGGAACATCCCAAGTGCAAGCATAGCTGCAGTGAGCCTGTACAACGAGCTAGCGTAAGTCCCTGCATTTCATTTCATTCGTACTGGCATTCGTGTATGATTTGTGTGAACTGGTGGATCCACGAATTCAAGTTACCAGGGGCGAACATTTAACTTAAAAAATACGAAGGCACTTGCACTCGGGAAATCAACATAACTTGAGAAATGTGAAGCTACATGCACTTTGAAAACCAGATAATGATCCAAAGTAGTTCAGATTATAAACACTAAATGATGCAAGCACCAAAAAACACAAAATGCAACATGGTGTACAAGGACTACAAACATGGTCTGTACCTGCTTGAATTATTCGTCTCTGGCTGAAAATATCGAAGTGTAATTGCACCTATAGCCAGTGCGCAAACTGCAGATCAATATATCTATCCTGCAGAAGTATGCCAATAGTTTCAAACAACAGATTAGAAAAGTATTTATGCTATGTTGTCATGATACGGGGACTTTCTGGTAGATGGCCTCAACGTTTCCTCAAGCTATGAAAATGTACTATAATTTGCTTGTCATCAATGCCTGCAAATCTCTGTCTCTCTCAACATAGCAGATCATCATCAGACACTAAATCCTTCAATGAGCTTGCAAAATGCTTGCATTATATCCCTCATTAGACACCATATGTTCATCACCAGGAGCATGTAGATTTTTTGCATCAAATCCTTCATTAGCAGTCTGTTCATTAGACACTTCAGGCTCAAGAACAACATGAGCTTGTATGTTTGCATCGGAAACTTGATTAGATACATCAGATTCAGTCAGTTGAGTATTGATTGGGGGAGTTATAAAATAAGTAGAAATTGGTTTCATTTTCTCATAGATTCCCTACATACAAGCAGTTTTACAACACCGTCAGGTTTAACTATTGGCCAGAAATTGAAGAGTTGAATTAGATATAATCAGGGATGTGATGTACCTGCTCGTTGTGCATGCTACTCTTGCAAGCTGCGACTGTCCGTTTGCGCAAGCTCGATGCCATACCTACGCTGCCGCCGCTGCCTCCTACGTAGGCTACACCCAGGGTTGGATCTTCATCTTCTTGTCCTTCCATCCGCTTGAAGCCCGGCGACCGCCCTCCAACGAGGGCGCGAGGAAGTGCTGTGTCGGTCTGTCGAGCGACGGCTAGGTTAGGCGCAAACCAGACTGGAGGCTGGAGCGAATCAATTGGGATTTTTCCTGCTGTCGATCGATATGGGAGGCACTCATTTGGGCCGCGAGCCTGCTATAGGGCCTGCCTTGCACTTATGTTATTGGCCCATCCAAATTGAAACATTTTTCTTCATTTTTTACATTGCCTCCTCGTGCGTTGGGACAAACAAAACTAGCCTGGGCCAACCTGGACGACTCAAACTAGGTGCACAGTTTCCAGCCACCTGAGGCGGCTGCCCATACCATCCCCTATGGTGGCGTCGCCCCTTTTTGCGTGTATGATTGGGTAGTGAAAAATATTCTAGTGGCGCTTTTGATTTACCCACATAATGGTTGAATTGCTTGTTTCTATGAACTAAGTTCGCCAATAATGTGAATGATGCCAGTCTTTTCATCCTATTGTAGATTGCTTAGATCTTGATATGCCAAAAGTAATCACATGAAATATACAGTAAAAGCCAGTGTGATGTGTGTGGCTACAACTAGTCTAACTACACGTCCTCATATAACATATCGAGGACGCACCATCTTACCAGATTAACCATTCGACTTACCAATGCAGTATGGGAAGAAAGAAGTATTGGGACTGTGTATCCAAGCAATTGATGCCATGGACTCCTTCGTACAACCTTGTAAGCGAAAAAGAAGTTGCAGTGTGCCTGTATAAAGAACTAGCGTAAGTTCAGTTGCTTGCTTCTCAGAATTTTAGTTAGCCACTTATTGCAAAATTGTTCAATTACGTTGATTGGCTTAATTTAGTTTGCTACTGATTACATAATGCCACAGCCTGTTAATCAAATTGTAGACTGCGCCTATATATGTGTTTGATACTTACTGTTAAGAATTACCTGTTTGCCTTAACTTAAATATCTACTTGTTTGTTTAACTTCTTTGCTGCTGCAACAGCGGGTTACAATGATGTTAATAACTACTTTTTAGCATCCGATTGAAACTCTTTAATTCCTTGTATGTTTAACTGGTTTGATGTTATAACTCCCAGTTGAGATGTTTTGCTAACTTCAGCTTTTCTGAATCCAATCAGAACTTTAATGGCAAAACAGGTTAGCCCAAGATTATAGAGCGAGGTCACCATGGACGTTGCATCATCCCATAGCAGTGGCACCGGCCCAATCATGCATTATGAATTGCCAACTGCTGATGCACTAGAGGTTGAACTAGTGGTAGAAAGAGATTCTGCTTCTGCACTTAAAGATGAAGTTGACATGTTGAGGAAGCAAACAACACAATCACCAGCAGTACTCAAGACAACCATTAAATATTTGGTGGATTTCAAAACGAAGCAAGCTGAGACTGACCAGATTGTTAAGGTCCTAAAGGAAAAAAGAAAATTAAATTCCTACTTGGTAAATCATAGGTGAAATGTTCTTTCCATCGTTAAATAACCTTTGTGTTGTCTGTTCATGTAATCAATCAAACCATTTGTTTTAAAGATCTTGTAATAATTGTTTTTTTTGTTTTTGGTTTGTAATTTTATTTGAGCACAAGTCTGTATTAATTGATAAGACTCAGAGACATTTCATTTGGATTGATGTGCCAGACCTACAAATATGCCAATCGGGCTGAATGTGCATTCAGCAATAGTAGTAGTATAGATGGACCATAAGTGGCACGCATCGGAAAGGGCCAAGATGTTGGCTAAAAAAAGGATGTTGTTGTAGCCAAAAAAAGTACAACGGCCTGGCTTATGTATGTTAGTTGATATTATTGATCCATATACTCTATAAGTGTTTATATGTCTGTTGGTTCTGTACATTCTTGGTTGATTGACTCGGTATTTGAATCTTGATACATCGCTTGTGTACATATCTAAATGGGAGTACACATTATGATGCGTGTGACATTTGAGTTGGACATGAAGTGTTCCAAATATTCGAATTCACCTTAAACTGGATTCTAGCTTCTGAATTTGAGTATCAGCATTTTTAAACCATATTCATATATAACAGTGGAATACATCTTTGTCGTTGAGGGAGTCCCAGATTAGGGGGTGTCCGGATGGCCGGACTATGACCTTTGGCCGAACTCCTGGACTATGAAGATACAAGATTGAAGACTTCGTCCCGTGTCTGGATGGGACATTCCTTGGCGTGGAAGGCAAGCTTGGTGATACGAATATGTAGATCTCCTCCCATTGTAACCGACTCTGTGTAACCCTAGCCCTCTTCTGTGTCTATATAAACCGGAGGGTTTTAGTCCGTAGGACGACCAACAATCATACCATAGGCTAGCTTCTAGGGTTTAGCCTCTCTGATCTCGTGGTAGATCTACTCTTGTACTACCCATATCATCAATATTAATCAAGCAGGAGTAGGGTTTTACCTCCATCGAGAGGGCCCGAACCTGGGTAAAAACATCATGTCCCTTGTCTCCTGTTACCATCCGCCTAGACGCACAGTTCGGGACTCCCTACCCGAGATCCGCCGGTTTTGACACCGACATTGGTGCTTTCATTGAGAGTTCCGCTGTGCCGTCGCCATCAGGAAGGATGCTGCATCCTGTCTCTAAAGATGGTGCTGTCGCTAAAGGAGCTTTGGCTATTGGCCAAACTCTCCAGCTAGGCGGTTTTCTTATGACCGCCTGTCCGGCCGCCGCGCCGACGATGACTTCTCGGGTCATCGAAAGCAATCTCCACGTCAACTCGGAACTCATCGAGCAGTTAGATCCGATGGAGCTCTCTTCCTTAAACAAGCTCTTGGATCGCATCGCCGCCCTGGGAGTCGCTACAGACTACGATCAGATTGGGCTTAAACCCGATCCGAGAGAAATTGACTCTCCCCAAGTCACCCACCACGTCGCAGTGGTGGGGGAACAATGCGGCGAATCTTCACCCATCTTAAGGACCAAATATGTCCGGATTCCCAATCCCTCCAAGCCGGATACCCGCGGAGGGGAGGACGTCACTCAAGCCCTGAACCTAAAGTCAGGCAGCGGGCCAGATTCATTGGACAACATCCAAAAACCCAAGCTTCCGAGTTCGGAAACTCTTGGGCCCCTGAGCCTCAGATCGGGCGAGGTTCGAGATTTAACTCCACCCGCCCACCCTAACATAAGGGATCTATCCCAAATTCGGCAAGAGCCCACGGAAACAGTACATCATTACTGGGCTAGATTCCTCCTAGTTATGAACAGGATAGAGGACTGCCGCGAGGAGGATGCAATTTCATTCTTCTGCAATAACTGCACGGACATCGGAATCCTCAACGCCATAAGTCGCCGTGAAATTACACGCTTCGCTGACTTGGCATCCATGGTACAAAAATACTGTGCGATGGAAAGCGTCCGGAAAACCGAAATAAAATTCTGGGACGATCCGGCCCTGAATACAACCCCAGTCTGAAATAAAAGGGCGCATTGTCGCCCGACACCTGGGCTAAACACCAAAAAACAAAAACCCTCTATAGGGTATGGAACCGTACTGGAGGGATGGCTCAATGGACCCTGTAAAATTCATAGTACAGAGGGCGCCACACCAACTCATAGCCTTAGGGCATGTTGGATAATCCGGCAGGTGGCCAGAAGCGGCGAGGAGCTTTTAACTCTGGAATCCGCAGAGCACCAGCCCAGGAATACCAGTACGGTATCAACAGTCTTCGAGACTTTCGCATCAAACAATATGCGGAAACGAACACTCCGCAGCCTTGCCGAAGTCTACCAGGTAGCAACAATAAACCCATGGAGTGACACGGCTATTACCTTTAATGCTAGCGATGAACCTAAATTCCGAACAGCCCAAGCACTAGCCGCATTGGTCCTCAGTCCGATAGTGGACGGCTTTCAACTTACCAAGGTACTCATGGACGGTGGCAGCGGATTGAACCTCATTTATGAGGAAACCCTTTGAAAAATGGAAATAGACTGGAGCTGCATTGAGCGAAGCAATACAACCTTTGGAGGAATAATCCCCAGTCGGGAAGCGTGATGTACAGGAAAAATCACACTGGATGTGGTGTTCGGCACGCCGGATAATTACAGGTCCAAGGAGGTCACATTTCAAGTGGCCCCGTTCAGCAGCGGATACCACGCTCTGTTAGGGCGAGAGGCATTCACAATTTTTCAAGCTATACCCCATTACGGGTACATGAAGCTCAAAATGCCCGGACCCAACGGAATCATCACTCTCGCTAGTGACCCGGACATAGCACTCCGCGCCGAAAACAAGACAGCCGCACTGGCCCTTGAGGCACTATCCGAAGCCCTAGCGGCTGAGGAACTGACTATGCTGCGCTCCACGGTGAACAGGGACAACGTGATACTCGACAAAAGATCCAAGTCCACCTCCTTTAAACCGGCAGACAAAATAGTCAAATTCCAAGACCATCCAACGGACCCTACAAAAACAGCCTCCATCGGGGCGCAATTAAACCCTGATGTAGACGCCGCACTACGAGAATTCCTACGCAAAAATTGGTACATTTTTGCCTGGCACCCTTTAGACATGCCAGGAATCCCATGCAGGCTGGCCGAGCACAGCCTAAACATCCTAAAAGGATTTAAGCCTGTTAAGCAGGCTCTTCGGCGTTTCTCTGAACCTAAGAGACAAGCCATGGGAGAGAAACTAGCCAAACTACTGGAAGCCGGATTCATCAGAGATATAAAACATCCGGACTGGCTAGCAAACCTGGTGATGGTACCAAAGAAGGACAAATCCTGGCGCCTATGCGTCGATTTCAAGGACCTCAACAAGGCTTGCCCAAAGGATCCCTTCCCCCTCCTCCGCATCGATCAAATCATCGACGCTACCGCAGGACATGATTCATTGTGTTTCCTCGACGCATACTCTGGCTACCATCAAATTAAGATGGCAGAACTAGACCAAGCCGCAACGGCATTCATCACTCCATACGGCCCATTCTGCTTCAACACAATGCCCTTCGGGCTCAAAAACGCCGGCGCAACATATCAGCGCATGATTCAGACATGCCTGGCCAACTAGATCGGCAATACAGTTGAAGCATATGTAGATGACATGGTCGTCAAAACCAAGCATGTCGAAACTCTAGTAGGCGACTTGAGGCTCATATTCGATAACCTCCGAACATATGACATCAAGCTCAACCCGGAAAAATGCGTTTTCGGCGTACCAGCCGGAAAGCTCTTGGGCTTCGTCGTATCCGGTAGAGGAATTGAAGCAAACCCAGCCAAGATCCGAGCTCTATCACAATTGGATATTCCAAAGGACCTCAAGCAAATACAAAAATTGACTGGATGCGTGGCGGCTCTAAGCCGCTTCATCTCCCGCTTGGGAGAAAAGGCATTAACCCTTTATCGCCTCCTCCGGCGCACCGAACACTTCGAGTGGACGGATGCCGGCACGGCCGGACTTGAAGAAATAAAAGCCATATTGGCAACAAACCCGGTCCTGGCCGCGCCTAACATCAGCGAACCAATGCTATTATACATTGTGGCAACTCATCAAGTTGTAAGCGCAGTGCTCGTCGAACAACGAGAAACGGACGGACACAAATTCCCCCTTCAAAAACCAGTTTACTACGTGTCCACTGTCCTCACTCCATGCAAGTCATGGTACCCGCATTATCAAAAGATAGCGTACGCGGTATTCATGGCGTCCCGGAAGCTACGACACTACTTTCAAGAGTGTTCAATAACGGTAGCCTCCGAAGTACCTCTTAATGATATTATAAACAACCGCGACGCAACGGGCCGGATTGCCAAATGGGCCATTGAGCTCCTCCCGTTCTACATAACCTACAAGCCACGACGAGCTATCAAGTCACAAGTTCTGGCCAACTTTGTCGCCGAATGGACTGAAGCCGAACTCCCAAAAGAGTACGGCACATATTCCAACTGGATCATGCATTTCGACGACTCCAAAATGTTAGCGGGTCTGGGGGCTGGCGTCGTTCTGACGTCCCCAACAGGAGATACAGTTCAATATGTACTCCAGATAATGTATACGGACTCTAACAATGCAGCCGAATACGAGGCCCTTCTACATGGTCTCCGGATGGCAGTCTCCATGGGCATTCAACGCCTAGAGGTGCGCGGGGATTTGAACCTCGCGATATCCCAAATAAATGGAGATTTTGATGCCAAGGATGTGAAAATGGCAGCTTATCGCAACGCCGTCCTAAAAATGTCAGCTCGGTTCGAAGGGCTCGAATTTCACCATATAGCCCGGGAAAACAACCAGGCAGCAGACGTCTTGGCACGCATCGGCGCAAAGTGCGATGCAGTCCCCCCCAACATTTTCTTGGAGCGGCTATTCAAGCCATCCGTACAATGGGAAGGGGAATCCGGAAATAACAACCCGGATCCAGCCGCACCACCTGACACCGAACATTCTGACACAACGGGAGGCTCTGCCAATCAAGTAACATCCTCAGCCCACGTAATAATGGTAGTCATTGCCCCGTGGACAGAACCATTCTTAGCCTACTTAACTAGGCAGGAACTCCCCGAGGACCAAAATGAGGCACGCTGCATAGTGCGGCGATCTAAAGCCTATAAAGTCCACGAAGGAGAGCTTTATAAGAAAAGCACCACCGGAGTCCTTCAAAGGTGTATCTCTGAAGGGGAAGGGCGGAACCTTTTGGCTGAAATTCACGCCGGACTCGGTGGGCACCACGCCGCAGCCCGGGCCCTTGTAAGCAAGGCCTTCCGTACTGGATTTTATTGGCCGACGGCCCGGGCAGATGCTCACGACTTAGTCCAACAATGCGTCGGTTGCCAATTATTCGCTAACCAAAGCCATATGCCACCCACTGCCCTCCAAACTATACCCATCACCTGGCCCTTCGCGGTCTGGGGGCTTGACATGGTTGGACCCCTTAAAGGGGGAACCCACAAGCAAAAATACTTATTGGTCATGGTTGACAAATTCACCAAATGGATAGAGGCCAAGCCTGTTAAGACGGCCGAATCCGGACCAGTGATAGACTTCATATCAGGGGTCGTACACCGTTACGGCGTCCCCTAAAGCATCGTCACTGATAACGGCACGAACTTCACGGGCGATGAGGTAAAACTCTTGTGCAAAAACATGGGCATCAAGCTCGACTACGCTTCAGTCTATCACCCACAAACTAACGGTCAAGTCGAGCGGGCAAATAGTCTAATCATGAGCGGCATCAAACCCAGACTAGTGCGGTCCCTCAAGGAATCTAACACGCACTGGGTAGACGAGCTCGACTCCATACTCTGGGGCCTGCGGACCACGCCGAATCACACTACCAGATTCACACCATTTTTTATGGTATACGGCGCAGAGGCAGTTCTGCCCTGTGACATAATTCATGACTCACCTCGCGTGCGCATGTATGAAGAAAGAGAAGCCAAACTTGATTGGCAGGACAGTTTGGACACCTTGGAGGAGGAGCGCGACGTGGCAAAAGCCCGTTCCGCATTCTATCAACAGCAGGCTCGAAGATATCAAAGCAGAGAAGTACGGGCCAAAACCTACAATGTTGGCGAATTAGTTCTACGCCTGTCGGACAAGAAAAATGACAAACTCAAGCCCAAATGGGAAGGTCCCTTCATAATCGACCAAGTCCTGACTGGTGAAGCGTATCGTCTGCAAAATGCATCGGATAACCGACTCGAGCCAAACCCATGGAACGCAACCCGTCTACGAAGATTCTACGCCTAGCACTGGACTCTGTGTTTGTCTCCTTCCTCTATCCATTTTTTACACATTATCTATCTTATATTTCTCTCCTTCTCCCTCCTTTTCTCTTACAGCCTTTTAAGGGCTCGTTTGCGCCTCGTTCGCACACAATTGACGCGCTATTCGTGCTCATTATACCTGGGGGCTTCTTTAACAGAAGCTTGTTTATACGGGCCTCGTGCCCAACACATGTGTCACACTTCTGCATGTACCTTTTATTCACCATTATATCCATCGATATGACTTAAGTTTTGGCCAAGCTGGGTTGCCTGGCTCCTGTGCTTACCCCTACGTTCCCGATTGTTCGGCTAGGTGGTAAAGGGAGCACCTCTGCGATTGTTACTGACGGGTCAGCCGGATGTGTACCTCAGACTGGGTGAAGCCTAAAGCTAGCGTTCTTAAGGGAATATTCGGTCGGTGAACTAAAAGATGATTTCTTACTCGTTTATTTATCTGCCCCCAGATGCTTTTCTGCTTTTTTCGCAGTCCAGACATGCACTTTAGGGCATGCCTCCCAGGGAAATGAATCCCTAACGGAACTATTCTCCCTGGAAGATGTTTCTTACTAACCATGTAATATAACATAACTAGTTGGGCACTTGTCTGATAAAGCACTAATGACCCCTACGCCTGGTCTCCATGCATGCCCAGGTTCTTACATAACCGAGAGGGTATTCGGACACACTCCGGACTATCGGGTCCCGAGGTTGAAGCGAAAAGGTCCACCATGACAAACGATCTACAATCCGGCTAGAAGGCATTTTACATGTCATTTTAAATTACATAGTCAATTTGACTGGGTATATTCTTCTTCGATACCATCCAACAGGCTGTCTAATTTACAGTCCTGTTGGGAATACTTGGCGGCCAGCTCTACCTAGTCGTACACTAAACTGACAGGGATCTCCTTCCCATCGGGCCCCACAGGTCCGACCTCGGCCATGTGGTTTGGGTCAGCCTTCGTGTACCGCATCTTCACCATGGCCCAGGCCTCCCTGGCGCCTTGACGGTAGGCCGATATCTTCCATAATCGGAAGCGCCGCCGCGCTCCCTTCAGCTTCTCTGCAAGCTATCCAAGGCCTTCGGGCATGGAGACGGATGGCCACAGAGCCTGAGCGACGCCTTGCATCACCTGCCGAACTCGTTCGTGCAGTTGTGAGAGCTCGGGAAGAAGGTCACCCGTAGAACCGGGCATTTCCTCCGCAGGCAGACCTGTTAGCATACCTACAGACATAACTCTGTCAATCGACTTCCTCGCCGAACTCTTTTTCGAAAGTTCATTCAAGCACTTACTAAAAATGCCGCGTCGAAGCCACTGATTCTCCTTTACGGAGTCCGACAGATGAGCACGAACA
Organism: Triticum aestivum; assembly: GCF_018294505.1. NCBI lineage: Eukaryota > Viridiplantae > Streptophyta > Magnoliopsida > Poales > Poaceae > Triticum > Triticum aestivum. The sequence goes on along the minus strand of NC_057804.1, from coordinate 63,000,387 downwards.
CCCTTTAGTTCCTCGCCTAGCTGGGCATTGGCATCTTGAAGCTTGTTCTTCTCTTGCCTCACCCTCGTAAGCACGCTCTCACCGGCCTTTAACTGGCGCAAGAGTTGCTGCTTGTCCGGGTCAACTCCGGCGCCATCTGAACTGTTATTGTCAGAATTGCACACATGCCGCACTTCACAACATACTTATCTGTCAAAGCATATATTACCAGAGGGGGCCTCCTGGGCCTTCCCTGTTGCAGCTAGTGCGGCCTCAAGTTGGGCTTTGCACTCTTCCAGCTCCCGGGATAGTTGGGTATTCTTTTCTGTAAGATCCTGCATAACCAATGATCCTTAAATCAGTTATTCTAACTGTTTCAAGTCTCGGGGGCTACTGACATATATAACCATCAAATTTTCTCACCCGTATGTCTTTTACATACTGCTCTGTGGCTCTGGCTAGACCATTTTGAGTGGCATGAAGGTACGCATCTCCCGTATTAAAGGCGTCCAACGCCTCTTGGGAAAAACAAGTGTCATGAAGAACAGTCCGGCGGCGCCTGTGGTTCATGGCACTCTCCACCTCGGAATTGGTGGCAGACAGCCCGTCCGCATCCTCTATCGGAGGAGCGTCCGGTGTGCACCCCGTGTTCGCCTCCGCTTCCGGACCCGGCCTTGAAGCCTAGCCGGTGGATATAGTCCAGCAGGCGTTCTTCTTCCTGAAGAGAGCATGAGCGTTAGTATGCCTTGAGGGCATAAACCCTGGGCATTAAAATTGCACGCCGTATCGTTGCGCCGGTGTCTCGATCCGGTCCGCACTTCTTTTTAGCCCGCTGGGCCTCGATGGCCCTTGTTGGCTAGCCACCGCGGGCTCGGCCCTCCGCCTCAAGGACTTCCCCTGCAAAAAACACCATTGGTATACGGTGATCAAAAATAACCATGGAAGGATCCTCTTGAAAGTACTGGGACTTCGGTCTCGGTTACCTTTGAGGCTGGAAGTAGTCCGGGATAATCGGCCGAAATGGCCACCAAGGTGTTGTCCTTGCTCAATTGATGAAACACCCCATCAATCAGCTCCACACATAAGTCCGGGTCCTCTTGGGAGTCCGGGTCGAGGGACCGTTCCGGGTCCTCGGGTTGTGGAGGAGGGATGTTTATCTCCTTTACAGTCTGGCATAGCTCTTGCGTTAAAATTGCTAGACTAAGTACTTAACTATGGGAATATGAAAACGGATAGGCAAGTGAAAGTGTTCGCTTACCCAGCTTGGAGGATTGTACATAGAAAATCCGCCCCGTGGGTTGACACGGAGGAATTCCTCCTCTTCTCCCTTGTACAAAGCGGACAAGATCTTCGTTGGAGTGGCAGCCGAATCCGGCCCCTTGCGACCACACCGGGTGGCGTCGTCCTCCCCGTTAAAATCCCACGTGGGGTGGCCTCTGTACTGAAGCGGCTGCACCCCCTGCGTAATGCATGTGGCCATGACCTTGATCATGGTCAGTCCGGAATGAGCTAACAACCTTATCCGGCTCATCAGGTAAAGGACGTCCCTGTCATTTTCCTTCTGAGGGCTCCGTGGACGCCAGCTCAGGCGCTTCTTCAAGGGAGCATTATCGAACTCAGGGAGGCCGATCCGTACAGGGTCCGGCAGGGGGACGTCTTCTATATAAAACCATTCTGAAGGCCAGTCCTCGGACACCTTCTTTGGGGTTCTGGATAGATATCCGGTCCCCGCGATGCGCCATAGTTCGGCTCTGCCCACTTGATATATCGACCCCTCCTGAGAACGGGGCACGAGGCAGAACAACTTCTTCCACAGCGTGAAATGGGCCTCGATGCCCAAAAACAGCTCGCAAAGGGCTACGAAGCCCGCAATATGCAATATGGAGGCAGGCGTAAGGTTGTGTAACTGGAGGCCATAGAACTCCAGGAGCCCCCAAAGAAACGGATGAATTGGAAATCCAAGCCCTCTTATTAAATAAGGGACAAGGCATACCCGCTCTCCTTTGGAGGGATTGGGGACGCTCTCCGCTTGCTCTCCGCCATTATAGGTGGCAAGCCCGGCTCGAACTGGGACCATGTATGCTGGGGGGAGGATCCCCTTGGTTTGTAGTGCTACTAGCTCGCTGTGTGGGACGGAACACCTCTCCCAATCTCCAGGTTGAGGGCTGGGGGGCGAGAGGAGGAGCTGCGTTGACCGGCCATGATGGAATGGATCTCTGTCGAATGCGCTCCAATGAATGCTCGCGGAGGGAAGATGGTGTGATTCGGATCTAAATCCCTGCCTCTTTTATAGGCGGCCCATTTGCGCAACTAGGGGGGTAAATGAAAAAACACCCTGTCTTTTCGCATTCTTTTGACACGTGGAAGATGGCCATTATTGGGCGCAGAAGCCAAGGAGCGCAACATTCACCAGAAGCCGAACACTATTCGACAGGTATATGAGATTTGGAGAAGAACCCTCCTTGCAATGCCGAAGACAAATCTGCGCGCCGGACTCATCACCATTGAAGCCTGGTTCGGGGGCTACTGAGGGAGTCCCAGAATAGGGGGTGTCCGGATGGCCGGACTATGACCTTTGGCCGGACTCCTAGACTATGAAGATACAAGATTGAAGACTTTGTCCCATGTCCGGATGGGACATTCCTTGGCATGGAAGGCAAGCTTGGTGATACGGATATGTAGATCTCCTCCCATTGTAACCGACTCGGTGTAACCCTAGCCCTCTCCGGTGTATATAAACCGGAGGGTTTTAGCCCGTTGGACGAACAACAATCATACCATAGGCTAGCTTCTAGGGTTTAGCCTCTCTGATCTCGTGGTAGATCTACTCTTGTACTACCCATATCATCAATATTAATCAAACAGGAGTAGGGTTTTATCTCCATCGAGAGGGCCCAAACCTGGGTAGAAACATCGTGCCCCTTGTCTCCTGTTACCATCCGCCTAGATGCATAGTTCGGGACCCCCTACCCGAGATCCGCCGGTTTTGACACCGACAGTCATCCTTTTGAAGATATATAAAAACACGTAGAATGATTTATAAAGATTGATATAGGAATACAAAATGGATTCGAATTTAGTTGCCAGGGTAAACATGGATGCTTATTGTCCCAAAATTCGAAAGAAGCGGAAAAATGTCCACTCCCACGTCGGCTGCCCGAAGCCAAGTGTTTGGGAGATTGAAATTACTGTCTACCCATTACACGGACAATCCATCGGCCTGATTTCCACTGCTCTAAATAGGGGTAGGTTAGTAACTTCAATTAGACGTGACACGACCGCCTCTGAGCCCATTCCGACACGGTGGACATCAAACATGGACGGCAAAACACATTTGACTAAAGCTCGTCCGAAAGACCTCTGTTTCTCCCTCCATTCCCCATTCATACACGATGGGCGGCAAAACAAACTCGACTCGGCCGAAATTGATGTAGGAAAATATTTTCAATAGGGGCAGGTTTGTAACTTCACTCAGACATATCACAACCGCCCTACCTGTCAGCCCCGTTCATACACCGTGGGCGCCAACCACCCTCTCCTCGCCCGAAATTGCTCTGGGCAAATATTGGCGAGATGCGAGATTACCGTCCTATCCCCAACCGACGAGACGTCCAAATTTTAAACGGGGGCTAAGTTCGTAACTTTCCCATATTTCAGACAGACGCGTTCCAAAAACATGGTTCCCCGTACCTCTCCCTCCATTTTCCGATTCATACACCGTCCGCGCTAGAACACCCCATCCCCACACCAGCCTCCGTCCGCCACCCCATCCATCGCTGTCGTCCTCCACCACATACATCGCCACCGTCCTCCACCATGCCGGAGCGCCTACCAAGACCGCATCATCCACTGCTAGAGATGGACGTTTCTCATCCACGACGACGGACCAATAGCCTTGCATCGCATCCTCTCGCTTCATCAGCGTCGTTGTCCTCTTTGTCAGGGCTGCTCACACGACCTTCTCTTCCACCGCAATGGGACTTATCCCCCGATGCACCCGTCTACCATCGCAGATCTTCTTTAACGCCACCAACAGCCATCGCACCCCGGATGCCTACACGGCGCCGCAAGAGAGGTGGTACTTCATATCTCATCAACTTTTTGATCTCAATTAGAAAATAGATCTTAACTTAGTTACTCTACTTTCTTTTCAGCTCTTAGAATTTAGTTATTAGTTCGAAGCAAACAATGGATGCTAAATATCATTTCTTCGGTTTGCAGCTTGAAATCTGCCATGGCACAGCCATAATATGGTTTAATTGATCATGCTTAGGGTTTAATTGATCATGTTGGTTCCATGGTGGTTTCTTTAATAGAAATCGGAGGGGAAACCTCTTTTGCTAAAAAAATATGCTTAGAGTTTCCCCCTTTTATGATCACTATACGATCAGAATACGTGCTTCGTGTCATAATAACACTGCTCCACCCATCAAGCTAAACAAGCTTAGTTGTTGAAATACGAATCTGATATTATTAAAACAGAGTTGTTTAATTGGTCAGCTAAATGTTCCTAAATTAGTTTTGAAAATGCATGTTTGCCGCTCGGGTGTGTATCTCTACTGGGTGCCCACGGTGGGCCGGCCCACCCTGGGATTTTGGGTCATCCCAGGCCCTGATTCCCCTCTGTTCTGTTGCGCGCTTCCGATCTCTACTCGCCCCCAGCCGCCTGCCTCGCCGGAGACTTGTCGTCCCCAGACGACATGACTCTAGGAGGAGACGCCAGACTAACGGGAGGCCAGGAGCCGCTCGCCCAACAGCGTCACTGATGCCCGGGCGCGCCGCCGTGCCTACCTTCCGAGTCCGTTTAGGGCTCAGGCGTGCAGCACCCACCAAGCCAACCCGATTTATCCTGAGATACGTCCTCAACACTCAGCAGCCACTCCTCATCACCCATCTTCTAATTGATTCACTACTCACTAGGCAGGACTGTCATTAGGGTTTGTTGTGTGCTCAGTGCTACCTACACTTACTGGTTCAGATGTATTTCGGTAATCTTTAGTACCTCTAAATTCACAGGGTTTTCAAAATTCTGGCCCTCGGAATAGACACTAGTCATTTTGGATTGTTGGTCGTAGTGAAATTGACCCAGATTACTACTGCAAGCCAGGTTTGTTGACAGTTTTACTTGTCTTTCTTACTCATTCGATATAATATCCAATTATTCACGTCGATTAGTTGCAAACAATAAGTGCTAGACAAACTTCTTCATTCAGATTTTGGACGGTCTCTTACTGCAATTACAATTCTGCATACTTGTCCTAGTAAGCTCACAAGTAAATGATTGATTCACTACATCTATGCTTGCCTTGTCATATTTGTTGTCAATATTCTTTTAGGATGGACCACCCTATTTCTAAATACTGGAACCGTCGACATGAGTGAATAGTATTTCTCTATGTGATCTCTTCCATCATGTGTGGGCAACGAACACTGCATTGTATAGAAAGAAAGTGTCATGTCCCGCTTTTACATAGGTTTCGATCTTTTACATGGAATACAATCTGCCTACTTGCTTTGTGTCGCACTACCAACACTCCACCCTTGAAGCTAAACATTATGCCACTCATAATTTCTTAGTTTATTTGTTCAAATATGAATTTCATATGATTCTAATGTTCCTACTTCAGTTTTGAAATGTGTGCCTGCTTGTTATAGAGACATAAGGTGTTTGTATTTCTGTGTGTGGTCTGGTCAGCATGGTTGGGGGGTGAACTTTGCATATGCAGGGGTTTATAGGGAGACACTCTTCGAGTTGAATCCGCAATGCATTCCATAGATAATCTGACTACTTTTTATGTTTTCATGAATCTCAGATTCTGAACAGCATCATAATGATTATGAGCTCGCGCGCATGAAAAGAATAAAGCAGAACAATGCCATGGCTGTCAAACTTGGCATTAAGGGACTGAAATCAAGTCTAGATGCAATGCAATGCAAACACTGTCCACCTACAGATTCATGCTCAGAATATGATCCTAACAGTGATTCTGAGCTAGAGGGAGACCTAAGTCAATGTAGCTCCCTAGTGGAGGAGTCAGAGGAAGAGACCCTATCTTATTCACCCATCAAGGTACTTGCTCTAACTTTCCAAGGTTACATTGCTCACACATATCTTGCAACTGATGCTTTGCATTTCTTCTACTTTGTTGAACTGCCATTAGCTTAGTTTACACATCGTGTATGTGAGTACGCCCTGCCTATCCATTTTCAGTACATATTTCATCTTTCATCATACCATATTTATCCATTCAAATCTTGTTCTTGTGTATCAAACGTTCAAAAAGAAGAGGGCGATTGCTGATCATGGAGGAGCACAAGCAAAGTATTTGGAAAAGGTAGTGGCACCTGATAAATCAAATAGCCCATTAGGTGTAGTTGCAATATCACCTGACCCACAAAACACCCCAACTCTAGCAGACTCTAGCCCTACTACACTGGTCGTTTCTGATGCCCCAACTCAGCAGACCCCAACTGCAGCAAACAGTATGATTATCCTAGTTGACATAGCACCAGCTCTACGATGTAAAACCCCCATTCCAGCAAAGAGTACACCAAATCCAGTTGCCAAATCCCTTTTCGAACCAGAGAGAGCCCCAATTGCAGCAAATAGGACCCCTGATCCATTTCTTCCCAGTTTAGAAGATGAAGCTTATGTTGTTGTCAGGAACTTTGTGCACATCTTTCCTTCATGGAAAGATTATACCGCAGACACAGAACAATTTCCAGTCTTCCTCCGCAACTTACGCGTAAGTAATGTACTAATGTTATTCATGGTCATTACTGCATATGTTTCTGCTGGCAGAAGACACAAGACTTCATTCTTTTAAATAGGCGAGGAGCAAACTGGATTGTGAAGATGAGCAAGGGTTGGTTGCACTTTTCAAGCACCCGTTGATGAAGTATCGTTCCTGCCTGAGGCAAGCGCACTTCGATGGCAAGCCTCTAAACGAAATTTCTGTAAAGTCTCCGGTGCTACATTTATCCGACGGTGACTGGAATAATCTTGTTACACAATGGTCTCGGCTGCAGCGTAAGGTACTGTCTATGATATCACATCACAATTTGAACTACATTTCCGCATTTGCCTTAATGTCTCACTTGTACGAAAACTGTTAGCAGAAGAACATTCGTTCTCAAGGGACCACAGAATCTCGTAACTATACTGCAGACTGCATTGCTCTTGTGAGTACCTCTTGCCCTGTATGACCATACTTACTTTCATAGTTGTTTGATTATGTAGCATCACTGCACATGTTAGCCTTGTAATCGTCCATTTGGTGGACATTATAAGATCCGTATGGACTCTTACATAAATTTAGAATCAACCCAATGCTTTTGAAGAGGTTTAGCTCTGCAGTCCTCTTGTAAGGACTGAACGCGGTCTATCACTGTACTTATATAAATAGCTACTCCCTCCGTCCCATAATATAAGAACGTTTTGTACAGTACACCAGTGTTCAAAACACTCTTGTATTATGGGAAGAGGGATTGGTTCATTGTGTAGCATTCTGCATCTTATCTCCCCCGCCCACCATTTACTAAAAAAGATAATATCTATATTTAATCTTACCAACAAGTAGAATACAAACAATGCCAGTGCAGAAGTGTAGCCCATTGCTCTTGTCAGTACATTTTGTCCTGTAATGCTTGTACTTCCAGGGATTGGTAGTTGATTATGTAGCATCAATCTGCATCTTATCTTCATTATCCTCTATCCCTTCCAGTATTATCATATCTATAATTACTCTCTACAAAATGTAGAGTACAGGCAATGCTTATGAAGAAGATTATATGCTAAAATTCTTGAGTTATCCTTCACTTGACATGGAGAAGGGCATTATAAAGCCGGTGTTAACTGTTAATGTAAGTCAGTCCTTCTAAAGCCTTTATCCTCAACTGCTGTTTAATTTGCTCATACTCCCTATCGTTTACTGCTGTTTAGTTTGTTGTTTCTACCAAAATGTGTTCGCAAGAACCATAAGTTCTAAATTTTACTTGTAAAACCAAATTGCTTATTCATACCATGCACATTACTTAATACACCCTATATGTATGCTTGTTTTTGTGGATCTATAATCAAGTGTGTGGTGAAGCAGCCCACATTTGCACCTTGTCATCTCCTGTTTTATCTTACTGATGTGGCTGATGATATGAACAACATGCCATGCACATTATCCAAAAAAGATACAATGATTTTCTTTGCCCTTCATCTATGCGTGTTATGTTGACATGGTAATCCAGTAGTGTGGTGAAGCTCCCCGCATTATGAACAATGCCATATTATGCTATTGATATTTTGAACTTACTCTTTATTTTCTAATTTGAAATTGGATGGAATTGACAGCACAGTTATCATCTTTGTTTATACACGTGCAAAACCTGTCATCTCTCTGCTTTGTTTCAGGGTGATATGCCTGATGACATGCACAAGTCTGCTGAAGGCTGTGAGACAAACCCAACATATATTGCAGCAAAGAAGGCAAAACATCTTGAAGATAGCGAGACAACCCCAAAGTCTTGTCTTGATGCAGTTTTCAAGTTACTTGAGACTAGCAGTTAGACAAGCTCACACAATTTGTTGTCTGAATCAGTTCGGCTTCTTCAGTCCCAAGTTCTAGCAGAAAGGCATTCTGCAACTCAACTTCGACTTAAAGTCCTATCTCTAAGAAAGATTGCGGAGAACACCAATGAGAACCTCATCGCTAAACAGCTACACCTGGAAGCTATGACCGACATGCTAGGCCGGTCTCACAGCCTTGCTCAGCAGCTTGTGCAGCAGTTCCCCCGCAAGGCTAACCTTTCTTGAACTGTCTTGGAAGTGGTCTCAATTCAGTATTATTTTGTTACGCTGCAATGGTTCCCGGTTTTTGTAATCTGCTTCTTCGTTGCGCTTTATGATCACTAGTGGCGAACTTCGATGCCCAGTGGATGTAATATACCTCAAATCCTTTATTGTATAGTGTAGGTTTATTCTTAGTTACTATGCCGTAATTTCTTTATTGTATAGAGTAGGTTTGTTCTTAATTCCTACTAGTTACTGCCATCATTCACTATCTGAAAAAAAATCAGATGTAGTCGACCGGGCCGAAACATTCGACTCTAACGAGCCTGGTTTTTAGCAGGCCACAATTGGGTCGGCATGCGTCTTTGTTGGGCCAGAATGATTGGGGCCTTCACACATTGCGTCAGGCCCAAAGTTACACTAGCCTATATTTTAGTTGCACCTTTTGTCGACCCAGCACTTAGTTTAGCCCAGGTAGCGTTGGGCCATTAACAGGCTGAATATTGTACTGGCCTATTACGGCTGAGATGAAACCACGGGCCTTTAGCAGACCAAAATGCATGTTGGGCCTCAATTTTCACTAGTCATCGACGGTCCTTCAGCAGGCTGAAATGTAGACCGGGCCATTTTGGGCCCAGTTAGCTCACGGGCCGTTACCAGGCCGAAACGTATCTCGGGCCTTAGTTGGCCCACTGATATCATGGGCCTTTAAGAGGCCGAAAGATTAGTACATGCATTAACGGGCCGAATTACGCGACAAGCCTTTAACAGGCCCAAAGTCATGTTGGGCTTAACTGTTGCCACCTTTAGCACGGGCCGTTAGTGGGCCTGATGTCCGTCAGATCATATATGGCCCATGGGCAGCACGGGCCATTCCCAGGCCGAAAGTCACACCGGGCTGAAATGGGCGCATGTCTACATCAGGCCTCAAACATGCTGAAAGTCACATCGGGCTGAAATGGGCCCATGTCTACATCAGGCTTCTAACAGGCCGAAATTCAATGGGTCGTAGTTAGGCCCAAATATTCAGCGAACAATTAACGGGCTAGATCTGGCTTCGGGCCGCAAATGGGCCCAATTATTGGGCGAACAATTAACGGGCCAGATCTGGCTTCAGGCCATAAATGGGCCCAAATTTTGGCCGAACAATTAACGGGCCAGATCTGACTTCGGGTCGTAAATGGGCCTTTAGTAAGCATGTCGTTATTGGGCTGGCCCACTAGTACCTGATGAAGTACTATGGGCCTTTGTCTGGGCCGGCCTTTTTAACCTATATGGGCCTCTGTTGGGCCCAACCACGTGTCGATGTATCATAGGCATGTCTCCTCCAATGGACGGGCGGCATCTGGCCCACTGACGAGCTGACAGGTGTTCCCTTCGGCCAATCAGAATTTTACACGTGGAAATTTCCCATTTGTCCGGGCTGTTAACGAGTTATCGGATCCAAAATCCGACCCGATAGCTTAACGGTGTTCCGTTACGGTGGATGCCACGTGTTGGTCACCCTTGACGAAAGCACTTCTGTGACGCGCGATTTATCGTCATGGAAGTGGACACTTCCGTGATGATAATTTTGGTAATGTCATGGAACACTTCTATGACAGCATAGGTATGAGTATCTTGATTCTGTCATAAAATCGTCATGGATGTACATGCATGACAAAAAACGCGACCTACTGTGACAAACACGTATCATCACGGAAGTGTATTTTTTTGTAGTGTCTCCGACACGGTGGGTGGGAAGTGGTAGGTTGGTCCGGTGTACTGCATGGCTGAGGATGTGCTAGAAGAAGGAGAAGTGGTCGAAGAGCAAGAAGGGCAGATGTCAGAGAGGATGGGAGATGGATGAGGGATGGCAGAGGTAGAGGGTGGCTTAAATAGTCGTAGTGCTACGTGTTATTTTGCCGTGGCAATAACGGGGTCAAATGTGTTCAAACCCACCGCAACATCGGGAGTGTACACACATGGGAAATGATGGTTTGAAAAAGAAGCTAATTGCACGCGTGGGAATCCATGGTCATATATATTGTATGAACAAAAAGAGACAATTTTTTAACAAAATTTTGGTCATTTTGCATTTGTATAGAACAAAAAGAACAGAGCCAGCACGTTCACAAAAAACAGATCAAACGATGCAAAAGTACAGAGCCAGCACGGCAGCGTGTTCACAAAAAACAGAGCAAACGATGCAAAAAAATGACGCAATTCGACGGCCCAACCAGAGCTTGGTTTCCTTTTGGGCCCAACAACAACGTTTTTTCATGGAGTCAGTGGTGGGCGAGCAGTTGAGCACAACCAATAGGATCGCCTCTCGTGGACCGCCCCATGATCCAACGATGCGGAGCCATCCTTGTGATCCAACGGCGCGGAGCCTGCACGCAGCCAGCCCACCTAATTCCTTCTAGAAGACCAGATCTGAGACTGTCGCTTGGCGCTAGGGTATGATCGAACGGCTGACGTAGGGAGTTAGGGTTAGGCGAAACCCTGCGGGGTTTTGAGGGGTTTTGAGCTGGTCAACGGGGTTTCGAAGGCTTTGACTAAGCATAACTAATTTAAAAAAAAATCGAAAAATATGAAACCTTCGCTGTTCGTCGTTTTATAAGACAAACAAACGAGGAAAAATACTAAACTTGGAATATGGTCATTTTCATAAAAAAAACCCTAGCTGGCACAATCGAGGTCAAATGAGCACCATTAATTTAAAAAAATCAAAAAAAATATAAAACATGCGCAAAATGTTGTCTTATGTGACATGTTACCAACCAAAAATAATAAACTTGGTCCATGGTCATTTTCATGAGAAAACCTTCACACATATGAGCTATCATGTACATGATTTCACAGAGTTCAAGGAGAGGAGGTAGGGTTACCTTCTGTTTTTGATTTTTTTTAAAAAATCACCAAAGCTTTATTTCAAAGTGAATAAGAAGGATCTGAAGTTAGTTTTCCATTTTCATATTTCAAACATGTTTTTAATAGTTCTTATATTAAAGCATACGTTTTCAAAAGAAAATGTAAAAATATGAAGATTAATTCAAAAAATAGTGAGACTTCGAATCTACACTATGGAAAGTGAATATGTGTTAATAAAAAACATTTGGCTCATTTAGAGTAGGTCCAAAAAAACTTGATTACAAATGGGCTGTTTACCCTAGCCTGGGAGCTCATTTGGAGCACATTTCTCAAATTCAAATTTATTTGACCTCCCCTAAATCACTTCAAATTTTGCACACATGATCTACTACACATAGATAGTTTGCCAAGGTTTTACTTGTTTTTGCATTTTCTTGAATTTATACTGTGTAGGTTTGCCAAGGTTTACATGATCTCATTTGGAGCATGCATTTGATTTCCTACACAACATGTGTGATCATTGCAGCACCTAAAATCATAGTTCACAACATTTAAACATAACTAATCATAGATTCAGGACAGACAAATATACCACAGGAAAATTTAAGGATAGACAAATATAGATAGCAACCAGATTACTAGCATCAACATAGCCAGCCATAGCCAAATTCATGAAAACTAAATTCAGTTCAACAAACCATAACCAACGAGATTCAGTTCAACAAACCAAAAGTAACACAACAGATAAACTTAAAGATTCAGTTCACAACATCACATCATCGATCACATCACCCCAGAGTCAGGGCCTTCGCGAGGGTGGCATGCTGCCCCCTGATCATGTAGTCCTCCCCGCGAATCACTACATCCTTCGCATGAGACAGAAGGTGATCGAAGCGGCCATCCCTTGGCTTTGGCTTGGTGGTGCAGTAGGGGCAGTGCCACTTCTTGGTCTTGCGGTTGTAGAAGGAAGCAACTCCCTTGGCCTTGATCTTCACCACCTCCTTGGCTATGAAGGATGCGATGTTGCCCTTGTACACTTCTTCTCTAGAATCATACTGCACACATGAATGAGTTACATTAATACATTATAGATTCATGGATACACTATGTCAAAGGAACTAAATGAACAATCTAAATTTCAAGTAGGCTTACCTCATACTCTTCATCATCACTTTCCTCTGGATCATACAGGTCATACTGGGCCAGCTTCCTCTGTCTACCCCCCCCCCCCCCAACTATCATCCTCCTGAACATACAATTACATCCATCACTAGTAAATAGGGAAGCCAATTGAAAATTTAGATATGCACACATGACACATTGATCATAGGGCTAATATACTCCCAATATACTATGATCATTGTTTTGCATTTTCCATTATCATGCACACAAATTGAAAACAAAGCTAATATAACTAAATATTGTGGCCAAATTATATACTAATGAATCAAGGGTTACTTTTGGTTATTGAAGGAAATATGACCTAGAGGCAATAATAAGGTTGTTATTTATATTTCCTTATATCATGATAAATGTTTATTATTCATGCTAGAATTGTATTAACCAGAAACTTAGTACATGTGCGAATACATAGACAAACAAAGTGTCACTAGTATGCCTCTACTTGACTAACTCGTTAATCAAAGATGGTTAAGTTTCCTAGCCATAGACATGAGTTGTCATTTGATGAACAGGATCACATCATTAGAGAATGATGTGATTGACTTGAACCATTCCGTTAGCTTAGCACTTGATCGTTTAGTATGTTGCTATTGCTTTATTCATGACTTATAAATGTTCCTATGACTACGAGATTATGCAACTCCCGAATATTGGAGGAACACTTTGTGTGCTATCAAACGTCACAACGTAACTGGGTGATTATAAAGATGGTCTACAGGTGTCTCCGATGGTGTTTGTTGAGTTGGCATAGATCGAGATTAGGATTTGTCACTTCATTGTCGGAGAGGTATCTCTGGGTCCTCTCGGTAATGCACATCACTATAAGCCTTGCAAACAATGTGACTAATGAGTTAGTTGCGGGATGATGCATTACAGAACGAGTAAAGAGACTTGCCGATAACGAGATTGAACTAGGTATTGAGATACCGACGATCGAATCTCGGGCAAGTAACATACCAATGAAAAAGGGAAAACGTATGTTGTTATGCGGTTTGACCGATAAAGATCTTCATAGAATATGTGGGAGCCAATATGAGCATCCAGATTCCGCTATTGGTTATTGACCGAAGATGAGTCTCGGTCATGTCCACATAGTTTTCGAACCTGTAGGGTCCGCATGCTTAACGTTCGATCATGATTTGTATTATGAGTTATGTGATTTGATGTACCGAAGGTAGTTCGGAGTCCCATATGAGATCATGGACATGACGAGGAGTCTCGAAATGGTCGAGACGTAAAGATCGATATATTGAAAGGCTATATTTGGACATCGGAAAGGTTCCGAGTGATTCGGGTATTTTTCGGAGTACCGGAGAGTTAGGGAATTCGTATTGGGCCTTAATGGGCCATACGGAAAAGGAGAGAAAGGCTTCAAGGGTGGCCGCGCCCCTTCCCACATGGACTGGTCTGAATTGTACTAAGGAAGGGTGAGGGAGTCCTGGATAAGGGGGTATCCGGACTGCCGGACTATATACTTTGGTCGGACTATTGGACTATGAATATACAAGATAGAAGACTTAGTCCTGTGTCCGGATGGGACTCTCCTTGGCGTGGAAGGCAAGCTTGGCGATTCGGATGTAGATCTCCTTCTCTGTAAACCAACTCTGTGTAACCCTAGCCCCCTCCGGTGTCTATATAAACTGGAGGGTTTAGTCCGTAGGACAATGATCATCAACAACAATCATACCATAGGCTAGCTTCTAGGGTTTAGCCTCTCTGATCTCGTGGTAGATCAACTCTTGTAATACTCATATCATCAAGATCAATCAAGCAGGAAGTAGGGTATTACCTCCATCGAGAGGGCCCGAACCTGGGTAAACATCGTGTCCCCAGTCTCCTATTACCATTAGCCTCAGACGCACAGTTCGGGATCCCTACCCGAGATCCTCCGGTTTTGACACCGACATTGGTGCTTTCATTGAGAGTTCCTCTGTGTCGTCGCTACAAGGCTAGATGGCTCCTCCATCCTTAAGCCACGCTGTCCTGAGCGATACTTTTCTCCCCGGACAGATCTTCGTGTTCGGCGGCTTCGCACTGCGGGCCAATTCGCTTGGCCATCCGGAGCAGATCGATAGCTATGCCCCCGGCCATCAGGTTAGGTTTGGAAACCTAAACTACACCGCCGACATCCGCGGAGACTTGATCTTCGACGGATTCGGGCCCGTGTCAGGAGCGCCGAACAATCACGACGTGCACGACCTAGATCGGCAGTCGGACAGTATTCGGAACATCGCACCTGCTATCGCTCCGGACTTCCCTCTAGAGCGGGTCGTGCCTTCCAAGGATGGGTGAATGGACCCCTCCCCAAAGGCCGCACACTCCTTGGCGTTGGAGCCGAACACGAACTCCTCTCTTAAAGGGATCTGTGTCTCCGGACCCCCGGACTCATCACCGGCAGTGTGTTCCGGACCGCCGCACACGTGCCCATTGAATCCAACTGGGCTCCAGTCATGGAGTTCACCGCCGCAGATATCTTTCAGCACTCACCCTTCGGAGACGTGCTAGATTCTTTAAGGTATCTCACTCTGTCAGGAGACTCCTGGCCGAACTATATCCGGCTCGAGTGGGAAGCTGGCGACGAAGAAATTTGTTTCCCACCCACCACCCACTTAATAGCCACGGTCGATGACTTGACTGACGTGCTTAACTTCGACTCCGAAGACATCGACGGCATAGACGATGATGCAGGAGAAGAACATGAACCACCGCCCACAGGGCGCTGGAATGCCACCTCTTCATATGACATATACATGGTGGATACTCCCAAAGAAACTAATGGCGATGAGGCAACGGAAGATAACCCCTCGGGGAAGAAAGCAAAACACAGGCTTCATCGGTGCCGCTCCAAGCCTCGCCATAGCAATACCGGCACTGGAGAAGAAAATCCAGATGGTGCCGAAGAGGAATACAATCCTGATCAACCCACCTTCGAGCAAGCTGAACAGGAACACGGGCTGGCTAGCCCAGATGAACAGGTGACGGACGAATACTTGGAGGACGATAACTATATGCCTCCCTCCGAAGACGAGGTGAGCCTCGGTGACGACGAATTCGGCGTACCAGAGGATCCCATAGAGCAGGAGCGCTTCAAGCGCAGGCTTATAGCCACTACAAGAAGCCTGAAGAAGAAGAAGAAGAAGCTCCAAGCTGACCAAGACCTGCTCACAGACAGATGGACCGAAGTCCTGGCGGCCGAGGAATACGGACTCGAGCCCCCGAGCAGGGGATACCCAAAGCATAAACCGCTAGAAGAAGAGGCCGAAGAGCCAGAACTTCCAGCACAAGATGAGGCTGACTGGCCACCTCATGGCTGGGATAAAACAGGCTATCAGGCAGGACACCAGCCCGCACCCCCACGCTGGTTCACCACGGCCCGGGGGAATACGCAGGACCTGCAAGACATAATGGAAAACAACGCAGGACAACCAAGATCGATCTACGGATCACGGGGGCGCGCCACAGCTCATGACACCGATCGTCATGCCGGATACAACGCTGATAAATCCAGCCAGGCCGGACATTACTGACGAACCCAATCGGAATACGCCGCGACATAGCCCAGCACAGAGGCGCCGCACACCCCCTCTGCTTCACTGATGAAGTAATGGAACATGAATTCCTAGAAGGGTTCAAACCCGTCAACATCGAGTCATACGATGGCACAACAGACCCTGCGGTGTGGATCGAGGATTTTCTTCTCCACATTCACATGGCCCGCGGTGATGACCTACATGCCATCAAGTATCTCCCACTAAAGCTTAAAGGGCCAGCTAGACAGTGGCTGAATAGCCTGCCAGCAAACTCCATTGGCAGTTGGGAAAATCTTGAGGACGCATTCCTCGATAACTTCCAGGGCACCTATGTGCGACCACCGGATGCTGATGACTTAAGTCACATTACCCAACAGCCCGGAGAGTCAGCCAGGAAATTATGGACTCGGTTTCTCACTAAAAAGAACCAAATTGTCGACTGTCCGGATGCTGAGGCCCTGGCGGCCTTTAAGCATAATATCCGTGACGAGTGGCTTGCCCGACACCTTGGCCAAGAAAAACCGAAGACCATGGTTGGCTCGCAGCAACACCGCGCCTGGAAACCCTGGTACTTCAGACATCCGTGACAGTAACGGAAAGCCACGACGCAATAGACACAAGCGTCGAAATAATGGCGACAATGCAGAGGATACGACAGTCAATGCCGGATTCAGCAACTCCAAATCCGGTCAGCGGAAGAAGCCGTTCAAAAGAAACAATCCGGGATCATCCAGTCTGGACCGCATACTCGACCGCTCGTGCCAGATTCACGGCACCCCCGATAAACCAGCCAATCACACTAACAGAGATTGTTGGGTGTTCAAACAGGCCGGCAAGATAAATGCCGAGAACAAGGACAAGGGGTTGCACAGGGATGATGACGAGGAGCCCCGGCGCCCAAACACCGGAGGATAGAAGAAATCCCCCCCCCCCAGGTCAAAACAGTGAACATGATTTATGCCACTCACATCCCCAAGCGGGAGCGAAAGCGTGCACTTAGGGACGTCTATGCGATGGAGCCCGTCGCCCCAAAATTCAACCCATGGTCATCCTGCCCGATCACCTTTGATCGTAGGGACCATCCCACCAGCATTTGTCATGGCGGCTCAGCCGCATTGGTCCTTGACCCAATCATCGACGGATTCCACCTCACGCGAGTCCTCATGGACGGTGGCAGCAGCCTGAACCTGCTTTATCAGGATACAGTGCGCAAAATGGGCATCGATCTATCATGGATCAAACCCACCAAAACCACCTTCAAAGGTGTAATTCCAGGGGTAGAGGCCCGATGCACGGGCTCAATAACACTGGAAGTGGTCTTCAGATCTCCGGATAACTTCCGAAGCGAGGAGTTAATCTTCGATATCGTCCCTTTCCGTAGTGGCTATCACGCCCTACTTGGATGAACCGCGTTCGCTCGTT
The DNA here is from genome assembly GCF_018294505.1 of Triticum aestivum. Taxonomy (NCBI): domain Eukaryota; kingdom Viridiplantae; phylum Streptophyta; class Magnoliopsida; order Poales; family Poaceae; genus Triticum; species Triticum aestivum. Next base: position 62,982,639 of record NC_057804.1, on the reverse strand, counting down.
TCAACACGGTACCACACTATGCATACCTCAAGCTCAAGATGCCAGGACCTCGCGGGGTCATAACAGTTAATGGAAATACAGACCGCTCCCTCCGTACGGAAGAACATACTGCAGCACTCGCCGTAGAAGTACAAAGCAGCCTCCTCCGACAAACAGCCAATTCGGCAACTACATCTCCGAACACTGCCAAGCGAGTCCGGAGTACCCCGCAACAGGACAGTCAGGCACGCCAGGAGCTCGATTAGCAATCCGGCCTCCACCCCAGCCCCATTCAAGCGGCGTTCATACCACGCGTGCACAACTACGCGCTCAAAATACCATGGGCATAGGTGGAGGCGAGATGACAACGCGACCAGAGTGCGGCTCAGCCGCCAGGACGCCCGCATACCTTTTTCTTTCTTTCTTTTCCTTTTTCAGGACCCCACTTTCGGGCAGCACCTTCAGAAGAGATCGGATAACCAGACTCATTATGGAGGGGGCACCAAGGGGCAAGAGGATTTTGCACAAAGGGAATACTCAGGTGGTCTTCTTCAATGATCGTTATACCTGTTCTTACATACCCGCATGTAGCCTGCCCTTGGATAGGACATGTCAAATAGTCCTATTTTTTTCTGCTTAATGCATCAATTGTACACCTATGTCTTGTCGTATTGTCCAAATAAATTGGAAGTAGTACGTAGTGTCAGCTTCTGATTACTATCCTCATATTTTCTGTTGAATATTTAGTCATTATTGCATCCGTACGTTTTGGTATGGTCAGTTTGCCAAGGGCTTCTTATCGAACCCCATACTATGGCAAGGAAAGTCCGAACACTTTCAACAGTGCGGCACCTTGAACTTATAGCATTATATGCATCAGCTCCGAATCATGTCTTGGGTCAATAGTTGGGTTAGCCCATCTCCCTTGTTTTGGTACCTTATGTTCCGTTATATCGGCTAAGGTAGCGCAGGGAGTACTATTGCGATTGTGTCCCAGTTCTTCCGGACGAGCACCTCAGTAGAGAAAGCCGAAAACTGACCGTCATGATGCGGCGAGAGCTGGTCGCTGTTCGCGAGGTACCAAAATCCCTAAAGATTTTTTCCGCTTAAGGCGAGGAATCGGCTTCGTCCGATTTAGGCGTGTATAACGCCCCAGTTCGGCTTTTTGAATACTAGGGCCTTCGCCGAAATTTAAAATTGTAGACTTTTATGGTCAAGTGAGAGTTATAAAGTCGAATAGTCTGATTGCCTTGTTCGCTACGCCAAACACCTCCTTAAAGGACCAAAACTTTGGATAAAGAGTGTTTGGGTCTCCACGAACACCCCAGTACTAGTTACAAGGGGGCGGAAGCCGATGACTGGCCTACTTTCAGATTTTGATAAACGACCGCAGAGAAGGTAATATTTTAAATCAAACAAAGTGTTGCATAGCACAAATAAACCCGTTCTCATATTACACGGAAGACATGAGTACATTCACTCAAAAATTATGTTCTTAGGACATTCATTCACCATAAGACGAGCGCCTTTCATAACGTCATCATAATATTTCTCGGGGCAGCGATGCTCCTTGCCCTCCGGGGGTCCATCCTTCATGAGCTTCTCAGTGTCCAGCTTGCCCCAATGCACCTTCGCATGGGCAAAGGCCCGTCGGGCACCTTCAATACATGCGGATTGCTTGATAACTTTTAGCCGTGGACAGGCATGCACCATTCGCTTCACTAGGCCAAAGTAGCTGCCGGGCAGGGGCTTGCCCGGCCACATCCGGACTATGAGGTCCCCCATGGCCTGTTCGGCCGCATTGTGGAGTTCGACCAGCTGCTTCAGTTGGTCACTCAGAGGCATCGGATGTTTGGCCCCAATATATTGGGACCAGAACAGCTTCTCCATAGAGCTCCCCTCTTCAACGCGATAGAACTCCACAGCATCCGAAATGCTGCATGGCAGATCTGCAAATGCCCCTGGAGAGCTCCGTATTCGTTTAAGTAAAAGAAATGACTCCTCCACATGCTTGCTTTGCATAAAGAATTCCTTACCCTCTGCTATCTTATTGGCCGCCTGGATTTCCTGGAAGGCCTTTTGGGCTTCGGCCTTGGCGTCAGTCGCGCTCTGGAGGGCCTTTGCAAGCTCAGACGCTTGCGTCTTGTAGTCATGCTCCAGGGAGCCAAACTTCTGGCCGAGCTCCTAGAGCTCCTGCTGTACCTCTCCCACCTGAGCATCTTGCTTCTCTCGCTCGGTGCGCTCAGTATCCGCCTTGGCTTCGGCCGCGGACAGCGCTTCCTTCAGGGCCGCCACTTCGGCCACGGTCCCTATCAAAAGCCATGATACTTTTTCTTAGCATCACCAACTTTTTATCCTCTATACGACATATGGATGAGGGTTTTTCTCACCTCTGTTTGCCTCGAGCTGCTTCTTCACGAGGCCGAGCTCTTCTTCGGCCTGCCCCAGTTCGCGCTTGAGTCCGGCAACCTCGGCCGTGCGCGCAGCAGCGGTCAGCAGCAGTGCCTGTTTGATTCATACAGACAAATACTATTAGCTTCCTGCGGTTTTTTAGTTGACCCTCTGTTTGGCTTTTCTTTCTGAACACCAACCAGAGCATCAGGGGCTACTATCTATCAGGTGATATTTCCTCACACTTTCTTTACCTCAAAGCCTGTTAGCAGGCTGGTGCAGGCTTCGGTCAATCCGCTCTTGGCGGACCGAACCTTCTCAATCACCGTACCCATAAGTGTACGGTGTTCATCCTCGATGGAAGCACCTCGAAGCACTTCCAACAAATTATCTGATGCCTCCGGTTGGGCGGAGGTCATCGGCACGGCCGGCTCGCCCTCCTTCCCGAGGAACTTCTTACCGAAATCCGGAACCTTTGTAGGCTCCGGCGCAGTAATCGGCCGAGAGCCAGACTTGCTATGGCTCCCGTCACCATAATCCATGGGGTTCTCATCCCCCATGTGTCCGGCGCCCGAGATTTGGCCTTGGGGCATCTCCGGAACCATCGCCTCCTGCTCTGGCATCCTCCGGGACAACACCTCGGTGTCATCCACGGGTCGTGGAGAGGTCGCCGTCGGGAGCGAATTCATCTCCAACTCATTCAGAGACTCCTCCGAAGAGGACTCCTCGAGATCGGACCTGGCCGGACTGCATATACGTGTTCGGCGTCATTACAAACTATGAGGTCGAAAGTCGTACGAAAAAATATTATGGAATACGGATACTTACGACCTCGCCCGGGGTTTACCCTTGGGCAGCCACTCCTCGTCGCTCAAAGCGGCAGTAGTGGATTGATCTGGAAGGGACGCCTTGCCCTTCTTCGGCGTCCCGGCCTCCCCTGACGGGGCGGCCTTCCTTTTCTTCTCCTCCCTAGCGCGGGGAGGAGGCATTTCTTCATGTTCCCCCCCGTCTTTGGGAGGGAGAATCTTCCTCGTCGTCTTCAGATGACGACTCTATCACGGCCCTGCGCCGGTGACCTTTTCTGGTCCCCGTGGCCGCCTTCTTGGACCCTTCGTCCCCCTCAGTTGAGGCGGCCTTCTTCTTCTTCCTCTCCTCCCCTTCGTGGGAGGAGTGTGCCTCGTCCTCTTCTAGCGAGGCGTCGAGTGCGGCCTCGTGCCGAAGACCCCTTCGGGTCCCCGTGGCCTTCTTTTCGGCCTTTTTCTCCGGCACCTAGTAAGGCGCCGGAACTAGCATCTCCACTAGGAGAGCGCTTACTGGGTCCTCTGGCAATGGAGTGGACAGTCGATCCGCTCCGCCGTCTCCACCCACTCCTGTTCGGTCAGCAAGATGACTTAAAAATCCTCCCCCGAAAGTACTAAGGGAACATCTCGTAAATAAGTTAAGGGACTTACGGGCTGGCAAGGCGCGTTGTGCTGAGCCCCCGGTCCTCAGAAAGGGGAGGAGGGACTTCACCGGTCTTGAACAGAACCTTCCAGATTTCTTTGTGCGTTGTGTCGAAGAGCTCTAGCAGCATCTAGTGTTCGGCCGGGTCGAAGTCCCACATATCAAACACCCATCTTTGACACGGGAGAATCCGGTGAATGAGCATAACCTGGACCACATTGACAAGCTTGATCTTCTTTTCCCTCATACTTCTGAGGCAGGCCTTGAGTCCGGCTAGCTCCGTGGGTTCGCCCCAGGCCAGGCCCTTCTTCTCCCAGGAGGTGAGCCGCGTGGGGATTCCGGATCTGAATTTGGGGGCCGCCACCCAGTTGGCGTCGCGTGGCTCGGTGATGTAGAACCACCCTGATTGCCACCCCTTTATGGACTCCACGAAGGAGCCATCGAGCCATATAACATTGGGCATTTTGCCCACCATGGCGCCTCCGCACTCCGCCTGTTGGCCGCTCATGATCTTCGGCTTCACATAGAAGATTTTCAACCACAGGCTGAAGTGATACTTGATGCGGAGGAAGGCCTCGCACACGACGTTGAACGCCGAGATGTTAAGGACGAAATTCGGGGCCAGATCGTGCAAATCTAGCCCGTAGTAGTACATGAGACCGCCGACGAAAGGGTGGAGTGGAAACCCTAGTCCATGGACGAAATGAGGGAGAAATACCACTCTCTCCCGAGACTTTGGTGTAGGGGTGATCTGTCCCTCTGTTGGAAGCCTGTGTGCGATATTTGCGGCCAGGTATCCGGCTTCCCGAAGCTTGGTAATGTTCTCCTCTGTGACAGAGGAGGCCATCCACTTGCCTCCCGCTCCAGACATGCTGCGGTCTTATGGAGAAGGTGAGAACTTGGGCGCTGGAGCTCGAGGGTGCGAGAATGGATGATCGAAGGAAGAAGAAGGCGTGGGTGAAAATGGGAGGTTTCTGCCCCTTTATAAAGGCGATGTGAATGTGCGCCTCCCCACTTGCCTCTCGAAATCTCTTATTTTTCCAGGCGCCTCGATTACTGGCGCTGGTTGGGTTACCCATACCCGCATTGATGTAGATCCCGTGATAAGGGGACACGATCTCTGCTTTGACAAGACGTGCCAAAGAAACCGCCTCGCGATGTGTGCGAAAGCAGGTTGTAGAAAATGGTTCGAATAAAAATCGGACCATGGCGTGATGTCGCTTTTCGAAGAATTGTCAGCGGATTAGATTCGTGGATTATTATTATCCTCTCTACGGTGGTATACGGAATGTTATCTTGCAAAGCCGGACACGGTCCTTGTGTTCGGAATTTATCTTGGAGTATTTGGAGATGGAACCCGCCTCGCAATGCCGAAGACAATCTACGCGCTGGACTCATCGTCATTGAAGCATGGTTCAGGGGCTACTGAGGGAGTCCTGGATAAGGGGGTATCCGGACTGCCGGACTATATACTTTGGCCGAACTATTGGACTATGAAGATACAAGATAGAAGACTTTGTCCCGTGTCCGGATGGGACTCTCCTTGGCGTGGAAGGCAAGCTTGGCGATTCAGATGTAGATCTCCTTCTTTGTAAACCGACTCTGTGTAACCCTAGCCCCCTCCGGTGTCTATATAAACTGGAGGGTTTAGTCCGTAGGACAATGATCATCAACAACTATCATACCATAGGCTAGCTTCTAGGGTTTAGCCTCTCTGATCTCGTGGTAGATCAACTCTTGTAATACTCATATCATCAAGATCAATCAAGCAGGAAGTAGGGTATTACCTCCATCGAGAGGGCCCGAACCTGGGTAAACATCGTGTCCCCATTCTCCTGTTACCATTAGCCTTAGACGCACAGTTCAGGACCCCCTACCCGAGATCCGCCGGTTTTGACACCGACAAAGGGGGTCGACCCCTTCCTTCCTTCTCCTTCTCCCTTCCCCTTTTCCTGTTCCATGTGGGATGTGGAATCCTACTAGGACTCCCTAGTCCTAGTAGGACTCCACACTTTGGGCGCGCCCTATGAGGGGCGGCCTCCTCCTCCCTCCATCCTTTATATACGTGGTCAGGGGACACCCCATAGACACACAAGTTGATCTTTTAGCCGTGTGTGGTTCCCCCCTCCACAGTTACACACCTCGATCATACCGTTGCGGAGCTTAGGCGAGGCCCTGCGCCGGTAGCATCATCATCACCGTCATCACGCCGCCGTGCTGATGAAACTCTCCCTCGACACTCTGCTAGATCGTGAGTTCGTGGGACGTCACCGAGCCGAACGTGTGCAGATCACGGAGGTGTCGTACTTTCGGTACTAGGATTGGTCGGATCGTGAAGACGTACGACTACATCAACCACGTTGTCATAACGCTTCCACTTACGGTCTACAAGGATACATGGACAACAGTCTCCCGCTCGTTGCTATGCATCACCGTGATCTTGCGTGTGCGTAGGAAAATTTTGAAATTACTGCATTCCCCAATAGTTATGTTATTCAAATTTATATTGTGATTCATACGATAGGATTGTGATTCTAAACATAACTAACTTCTTAATCAATGGATTCCATTTGGGCATTTGACATTCAAAACCCCAATCTGAGTAGAATTCAAAAACAAATCTAATAGGGACCCAATCTAAGGCAAGGAATCTGAGTAGCATTAAAAACCCCAATTTGTGAGGACTAAAAACAAATCTAATAAGCATGCATCTGTTCACAACATCTAGCATTTTTGCAACGAATTTATCCAAATCTAAAAACAAATCTAAAAACTCCAATCATTGCAGCACCTAAAATCATAGTTCACAACATCTAGCACTTTTGCAACAAATTTATCCAACAAACCCTAGTCCAAAAACCCTCATCCCCCCAACCTATACAAAAAACCCTGACCCATTCGTCAAACCAACTACTCTAACCATCTGAACTACCGTATGAATCACAATCTAACCAACTAGATCGAAATCGCGCCCTGGCGCGAGGGTACCGGTCCCAACATTTTGATAAGCACGTAATGATAAGTTAGTAGGAATCGACGTTTTCATGGCGCGGCTTGCCACGCGTCTAACAACAGACAACCAAATATGAATAATCATTTTTAAATATGAATAATCATTTTTAAATATAATTGAATGGAATAGTACGCACAATGATTTTAGCACACTCAAGTTGTCTAATTACAAAATGGTAAACCTATAGAAGCATCACATACATTACATTAATCATACAGAAGGCAACTTGCCACATAATCCCTCTATGCTTTGTATGGCTAAATGATATCATTCCAGTCAGCTTGATTAAAATGTTTCTTAAACGAACGATATGATGACATTGTACACACATATACTCCCTCTGTACCATAATAGTTGTCGCTGGAGTAGCTGAAGTTCAGCTACTCCAGCGACAACTATTACGGTACAGAGGGAGTATTACACAGGTCCAGGGGATGAAAAGGTATAAAGGCGACATGTAAAAGAAAATATATATGTCATTTTAGCAGGAAGTATATCCAGAATGTATGAGAACATGTGTTGAAAAGAATTGCTATCATAGCCTAACATTTTTTTAGTTGCACACATCACATGTCGATGTTACAAATAGATCAGGTGCCCACATGCCTTTGATTTTCCCCTAACAGACTGACTTAGAGCATGGAAATAATCTATTTATGATGATAGTTGGTGCGGGTCTGTATGTGGTTGCCAATGGAGTAACTTGCAATTCCACACCCAGTCTAACAAAATGATAATGTCCACCTCATGACTTCGGTTCCATGTCTCCACAAAGCTGGCAGAATTGAGAATCACAAATCATGAGAAAGGGAATACACGCAAGATGTCACGAACATAAATTGGTCAAAAGTCCAGGGATCAATGAACGGTACCTACAAACCCAAGCATGATAGACAGGAAGTACATCATGGCGCACGGTACCAAATAACCAGAAAGCAAAAACCAAATCAGAAAAATACAAACCTAGATTCCTAAATAAATAGAGGATGCAATTTCTTATAATTCTAAATTGTAGTATGGAGATCGCTGTATGGCCCATGCACCAAGGTTCTAAGAAAAGTTGGCATAACAATCAAGCATTGCAAATACTTGGTATTTTCTAACAGGAAAGGAGAGGGGTCTCTCACCTAGCAAAGCGATAGGGGGGGGAGGCAACAGGCAAGAACAACAACGATGAAAACTGGTGCAGGTGTCGTCATAAAGATACTTGTATATGTGCGCCTAATCATATCCTGCATCTGTTTAAATTGTCTGGGAAACGTATATTAGATGACATAAAAGTATATTGTGGGTAATTCAAGAAATCTATATATCCTAGAAAAATAAGTGATTTACAATTGATCAAAGGCATCCTCTTTATCATGTGGACACACAAGAAGAAAATTTCAGACCAAATGTGGCAGATCAGATTGTCTTTTCAGCTTGTGAAAAAGAGTCAGCTTTTTTTAGGGATAATAAGTCAAAAAGGTTATGTTGTGTTTGCAGGGAACATAACGTCCTAACGGTGGATACTCGAGTGGTATAAGCAGGTAGTATTTTTATCTCATTTAGTCGCATTAAAATGAACCTAGACTATATACTGCAGCTAATATATTTCATATTAGCATAAAGGGAGAAGCCCAGTGAAATCAGCTAAGAATTCATCTAGGAATGATCCGTTCTGTTATTTTCAAGGGCACATATCAAATGATCCCAAGTAAGAATTTCAAAGTTGTGGAATCTCAAAAGATCCATCTAGGAACGCAAGTACGGCAACTAAATAATGATTAAATTAATGTTTGAGCTTGGATAAGCTTACCTGGGTAGCCTCTTCTCCAAACGGTCCTCAACTTTGGGACATAGATGGCTTGCTTAATGAAATCCGGGCAGCATGAGCCTCTTCAAATGGAATGGTCCCTGTCATTGCCCTCAAAACATTAGACCATGCTTAGTTATAAATCACGTCACACATAGCTTAATTTTTTGGGTAGTTGTAAACATTGTACATCAAAAGTTAAATAAAAGCCCAAAAGAGAACTCCAATGACTACATTATAATGCATTGCCACTTACCCATGATCAACACAACAAGATCGAAGGACGTGTCGACGGGCGGCAAGAGGGGCCTGACAGGGAGGTCCGTGCAGGATCTGGAAGGAACACACACCAGTGATGCAAAGCTCAGAACCAACAGATTGAAAGAAAGCGGCTTAAATATTCATACACAGCAGGCTAATCGGGTTAATTTACCATACATACGAGCAACTACCACAGAATAGTTGGATCTACCCAAGCAGTTCTACATAAGCTTACAAGCTCGCAAAATGCCCACACATTATGGACCCCTACCTCAAACTGCAAATCCAGATCAGATCCACTAAGATGCAGCAGCAGAGGCTAACTTCCCAACAAATCATCAATCCCCGAACCCCTTTGCTTATCCCCAATCGAATGGATCATCAAGCAAACAGAGCGGGGGCGAACAGGATCAAATAGATGAAACGACCCAGCATCAGGTGCGGCTGATTCCGTCCCAGATCCGCCCGGATCGACGCGACAGGAAAAGAAATCAACGGAGAATCATCCTGCGGGGAGGCGGATCGAGTTCGTACCTGACGGAGAGAGGCGACTCGAATCACATGGAAGACGAGAAGGATCCGTGGGGAAAAGTTATCCTCTGCTGCTCCTCTCGTTGTCGTGGCCCCGACCAGACCGTGCCTGCGATGGTGAGGAGCAACCTCGACGGGGAGGGCAGAGGCTCAAACGATAAGCTCCATCTCCGGTCGACCGGCAAGGCAACCCCAACGGCACGGCACCGTCTGAACTGCAAATCAAGCAGAGAAACAAGAAAGAGAGTAAGAAACGAGCAGAGCACAAGAGATCCACGAGAGGTAGAGGAACCACCCAAATACTTGAACTTTCATAAAGTAATAAAAACAGAAGTTTCAGCGTATCAGCAACCCAAATACCCGAACCTTCATCCTTATTTAACCCTTCTTTTGTGCAGGTAATTTATTTTACACTCCAGTCGCAAGCTTATTCAAACTGCACCCGGCAAACTAATATATAAATGTAGACAACCATCAACAGGCCTTCTCCCATACCAAGTCCACACAATCAGTTCATAGCCTTTTTTAGAACACTTCATAGATATCTAATTGGAATTTTATTTGCCATTTATTTTTTGCAAGTAAAAAAACTGCTAGAAAATATAGAACAAATCCAGTGACTTAAATATACCCAATCGACTAACAAAGCATGCAACTTACCAATAATGAATCATTTAAGCAATAGTTTTAGTGGACCATCCACCTTGAATAATTAACATCTACCATTCCATATGATACGTTGAATCCTACCCCAAGTGTTGTAGCGTATTTCTAGTTTAATTCAGTTATAGTTCTCAACCAAAATTATCTCCATAATCCTCAATCCAAATACTTCAAAGCCGTCGACAACAGTTTATGACAACAGTTTAAATTTGAACAACACTGGCAGTAATGGGATGTGTACATATACATAGTCATGGGGATGTGTATTTTGTAGTCCGTACCTACAATTGGGCTGACTTCCATCAAGAGAATAACAGGCTCCAGCCGGGCAGATGGATCTCGTCAGCAACCCAGGCAACTAAATCCAAGGCAACAAAGTAAGATGCAGCAAGCAATGTGATTTGTAGCAGCCTGTGGCTAAATTAGATTAGCAAGTCAGTGGGAGGGAGAGGGGAAGTGTTACCTGCAAGGAAGGGATCCATTGCCGTCAGGAAGGAAGCAGGGACCTTGTGCGGTGCGTCGTGGTCGGAATCGAGCTCGGGTCCTCGTCCTCCTCCGCGTCGTGGTCATCCTCACTTGCTGTTTGGAATCAAACAAACAGAACATCGATCACACACAGACCGACAGGGAGAATGGAAGGATGAGCGGCGGATCGAACCCTTGGGAGTCTGACGCCGACAGCGAGCACCGCAACTGTTCGCGGAAGAAGGCGCCACTTATGATACGGTTCCTGAAATTTATGATACGATATAAAATCATTTTGAGTAGTACGCAACCAAACCATAACTGGGTCTAGCAGCAGCAGAAGTCACATTCCAATTTTGAAGTAAGCATGCAATTTTCAAGTTGAATGCAAACATACTGTATGAAGCAGAGAGAATGGATCTCAATGGATTAAATAAGCAATAGATACAAAATCTGTACTCTGAGGCTGAACTTATTTAGAAACTTAATAACTAAACTATATATGTGAGCTAGTAATCTCTCCCATATACTGAAAAGGAAAGACTGCTAGTAAAAAGAGCCAAAAGACAACCAATATGCCCAAGCTCCAGAGAAAGAAATAGCCCAAATACACTGCCAAAGCAAAGAAAAAATAATGACAGAAAAAAAGAATGATCGACCTGAACAGGTGGTGAGGCAGGAAGAGGAGTGCTTCCAGGGCAGCATAGCAGCTTGCAGGGTCTCCGCCAAGCATTATGACATGCCCACCAACCAGTCCATCTTCTTTGTAAATATTTGCAAATTCTGATGGAGACTTTTGTCACCCGTGTCGTGCCATCATTCGATGCATCCCGGAGAGTAGAGCCAACAATTTGCTTAACTTTGCCCTAGGAGTTTTCAAAAACAAACCTATCAGATAAACGATGGTGTTAATGCCAGATGCGCCTAAACTTGGTGATTGCAGGTGACAGCATACAGTACAGATAAATGTATCACTAAACGTGGTTTCCTTATTTTACAATAATAGTCAGTTTGCGAATGACACCGTAGTGAAACGATTAGCATCCACCAAGATAATGATTCAATAGAAAAATACCAGGTCATACATTAGAAGACCAGATATATACTACTTTAGTAATAAGGTAACCTATGCATCATACAAACACACCCTGTTGATACAGACTGCAAAAATGAGGGGGACCTTGTAGATTGATTTGCCTATGTTAAATTATCATTTATAGCCCTATGGGTTACTAAGAAAAATACAACCTATTGTTTATTTACATGTTTATTTGCATAGCCTAGAACAGTAGGTTAAAATACACTGCTATTTATATCCTATTTGAGTTAAAAATATCCTGCTAGTAAAAAGAGAACCTTGATCTAATTAAGTAACCTAGAACCGAAAGTTAAAATACCCTACAATTGTTGTGAAGAAAGAACTAAGATCTAATCAAATAATTTCTCCTTCCTATAGATAGGTATGGACCGTGGAGAACCTAGGCAACAATTAACTATCTGCATGTACACTGCAACCTAAAAACGGCATCCAGCAGGGCATTAGCCTAAAAAGTAACCAAGCTCATGATTTAGCACAAGGTGGTGCACCTCTATTAGTTGTTGACCTCGTCAACTAAGCCATGACCTCATCCAACTCCGCGACAGCGGCAACCTGCAAGCAAAGACGATGAGAGAGAGAGAGAGAGAGAGAGAGAGAGAGAGAGAGAGAGATTAACCTGGACATAGTGGAGATGGGCGCTCGAGCTGGAGGCAGCAGAGTTGTACACGGCTGTGTTGGCCATCAGATGCGTCGCACACGCAGGCTCGATGGGGAGCAGCGGCCCAAGCGCTTCTCAGGCCGATGGCGACGAACTGGATCTCGGCCGTCGCGGGACGGGGAGGGCGGGCGCCCACTCGGCGTCGCGCAGCACGGCGGCGTGGTCGGAGGAGAGGTGACCGTGGTGGGTGGGTGAGGAGCGGCTCGAGGGAGGGGCGGAGGAGGGAAGCGGCGTGTGAGAACCGGCGGCGAGCCGTGCTCCTCCTGCTGAGCAGCGAGAGGACGAGGAGGAGGGGAAGGCGCGACGGCGAGAGGGGGTGGGAGGACCTCGACGACGGTAGTGGCTCAGGTCAACGACGCCGCGTCGATCCCGCCGTGGATCTGGGCGCTGCATCGTGCGGCGGCGGCCGGCTGGGCGAGAAGACGACGGCGGCGGGGCTGGGAGGCGCGGGAGAGAGAGAGGCGAGGCGGGGGAGGCGCGAGTGCGGGAGGGAGGCGGCGGCTAGGGTTCTAGCACGGGAGGGAGAGGTCGGGGAGAGGGTTGGGCGAGCGGAGGCGGCTGCGCGAGTGCGGGAGGAGCGACGGCTAGGTCACACCCATGTCGCTACTGGGTATTTTTCCAGCCATGCGAAAAGACGGAAATACCCTGGTGGGGGTAAGGTATTTACAGTCCGATGCAATTGAATTTTTATCCAGAGGCTGAGAACGATCGGCCCAAGATCGCACGGCTCACACGAAATCAACCCGAGATCCGACGGCCTGTATCGCGAGAAGATTTCGATCCGACGGCCGAGAAGCTCTAATCGCTGAGAGAGCTCTAGCATCCACTCCTCTCTTATTTCTGGATGCAACTAGTGAGAAACTAACTCTATAAGCTAAGCAAGTGCAAATACCTGCTGCTCCACAACAGGTGGCGCATCAGGGGTATCGGGATGGACTGCGCCGCTCGATGCCGTCACCTTCTGAAGCGATGAGGCGGAGCCTGCCACATCCGCAACAGTTGCAAGTTTCCCCGCACCATCTTGGACGCCGCCGACATCCGCGGTCACCGCGCCCTGACCCTGCAGCTCCACCACATCTCCAGCCGCTGCACCGGTGTCGCCACGAGCGTGGGCCATCTGACAGATGGAGGCGATGAAGGTGAGGAAGAGGATGCGGTGGGGGAGAGCGAGACGGCGCGGTGGAGGCAGTGGAGGAGAGCGAGACGACGCCGGTGGGGGAGAGGAAGACGATGCGGCAGGGAGGGGATTTGGGGGAAAATGGTAGGGGCGATGGAGGTGGTTGCCCCTCTATATATGATGGGACATTTCGGGCATGTCCATGGACACGTGCTACCCCATGACCGTGCATGCACGACCGCGGTCTTGCATGCGCCCACGTATACGCGGCCCCACTCGTCAGAGTTAACGGTCAAAGGCATTGACCCGACGGCAATGTCCGCTATAACCTGTTCTGAGGGTTTCGGGTAAGGAAGTGGGGAAAAGTGAGCAAAAGTTAACCGGGTGGGGATGAATGAGTAGAGCTAAGAAACCGGGGGCACAGAAATAAACAATCCTATTTTGAAATAGAGGGAGTAAAGAAATCATGAAAACCCAATAACACTAACGATGTAGCAAAGCACGCCCAACTCTTCTAGTACACATTAATTGTGAACCCTGCATGGGCCATCACAACAATCTAGAGAACTCACAACTTTATATGCGAGTAATACGCTATAACAAATACACTATCCGGAGTAATAGTAGTCGCTAGTGAGGATGAACCGTAGGTGTCACGATCAAACCACATGACACTTGAGTACTCTCTCGTCCCACAATATAAGATCGTTTTTTAAGCTTGAAAAATGATCTTATATTATGGGTCAGAGTGAAAAACAATCTTATATGATGGAACGAGGGAGTAATATTCAACTCATTTATTAGTGCTTCAAAGGACCAGATAATGAAATTAACCAGAGCGGTTGTGGTCGCCAACTACAGATTCATGAGACGCGAGGGACAGATCAGTTCGCAGTTGGCTTGAAGGATTTGAGCTGGCGGGTTTTGGTCCAGGACTGCTCGTAGACCTCAGCGAGGTACGACGCGTTCTTGCCGGAGTCGTCCTCCGCATCGACGAAGAGGCGATAGTTCATGCCGGAGACCACCTGCTGCTCGCCGCGCGTGACCCGGCGAAACCACAGCCCGTTGCTAGCCAGGCTCGCATGTTGCACCGCCCACCCTCCCAGCTCCTGGATGTGCGCGTCCTTCACGTTCGGGATAGGTCCCCACTCACCGAGCCTCTCACTGTGGCCGCCCAGCACTGCTGAGGCGACTGCGAGGGTCATGGCGAGGAGGACGAGGGGTCATCGCGCCATGGAGAGTCGGTGTTAGGAATTGGGTGTTGGGGGTTGGGGACGGTGGATCTACTGGAAGGGAGTGATTGTGTAAGGCGGATAGGTTTGAGGGTTGTGATGGAAATTTAATGGGATAATTAGATTTATACCCCTAGTTGTGTCCCACTCGTCTGTTTTACCCCTAATTCCTAAAAGTCATTAATTCTGTCCAAGTCACTTTGCTCCTCTTATGCTTTTGCCCTTTGACCGTTTGACCGCCAGTTTAAAAACTTCATAACTAATTCATACTAAATCAGAAAAATGCCAATAAGATACCGAAATGTTCAGAAAAACATCACCTATATGTCAGTGTTATTTGCATTCATGAAAAAAGTGTTGGAAAGTGCCCATCTGAGTTTTAGCTCTTATGCGAATAGTAAAGTCTAAAAAATTTCAAAAAAACTAAAAAAATATTGGTGGCAAAGAATGACAAATGTTTTAAGTGCCTGCCAAGTTTCATTAAGGAATAACATTCATGGGTGCTGCGGCAAAAAAAACAATCAGCACTCTAAAATAGATTATTTTTTTGCCATGACTTCCATGAATGTCGTTCCCTAATGAAACTTGGCAAGCACTTAGAACATTTGTCGTTCTTTGCCACCATATTTTTTTTATTTATTTTTTTTTGAATTTTTTTAGAGTTTACTATTCATGGTGGTAACAAAAGAACTAAAACTCGGATGTGCACTTTCCAACACTTTTTTCATGAATGCAAATGACACTGACATATAGGTGATGTTTTTCTGAACATTTTGGTACCTTATTTGCAATTTTCTGATTTAGTATGAATTAGTTATGAAGTTTTCAAACTGATGGTCAAATGGTCAAAGGGCAAAAGGATAAGAGGAGCAAAGTGACTTGGATTGAACCGGTGACTTTTGGAAATTAGGGGTAAAACAGACGAGTAGGACACAACTAGGGGCATAAATCTAATTATCCCAAATTTAAAGGACGGTTTTGATGCAAAGGCTAGAGGACAGAGTTGGTACATCGTCATTTCGGACAAAGTCATTAATGCAAAAATAATTTGAAACCGAGCACCAAATCAATTTGAAATCAAGTCATTAATTCAATGAATTAGCCAAGTCTATTAAAAGGATTGCTACGCTTGTTGTTTCACACGTAGTCGTTAATCGAAACACAATTTGGAGAACGAGCGCCAAATCAATTTAGAAAATAAGTCAATAATGCAATGAATTAGGCAGTCAAATAATTAAGTGCAATTAATTAGGTTCATTTAAATAGCGATTTTTTGCGCCAAATCAAACCTTTGGTACTCTATACTATTAAAGGAGAGTTGCTACGCATGCATGTCGTAATTAATGAAAAAATAATTTAGAAACCGTATGTCGCATTAATTTGAAAATCATAAAGCATCTACCCCACCCCCCACCTGAAATCGCGGGGGGGCGGAGATTAGATGCTTTGTGATTTGTGAATGTCACATGTCATCCATCAGAACGGGTCTCACCTGGTTTATATGAGACCTGGTCTCATATAATTTTTTTCCCTTAACAGTATATGCAAAAATAATTTGGCAACCAAGCACCGAATCAATTTAGAAATCAACTAATTAATGCAATACCAGACAATTAATTACAAATGCAATTAATTAGGTCATATAATAGAGATTTTTTCGTGCGTGCGAAACAAGAGACGTACTAACTCCCCTTTATTAGTATAGATAGATATGTGCGAACCAACCTGTGGTTGGATTGTTAGAGGGATTGTGATATCCCCAACTCACCAGGGTTCAAGTCCTGGTGCTCGCATTTATTCATGAATTCATTTCAAGATTTTCGGCGGTGCGCATTCAGTGGGAGGAGACGTTCCCGTCGACGACGATTTGTCTACGATGACTTCGTAAATTTCAAGATGATATGCCGGCTCAGTTTTTCGGAGATGCTCATAGGGGTAGGGATGCGTGTGTGCGTTCATAGGGGCGAGTGTATGCGCGTGTATATGAGCGCTTGCGTCTATACTGTGTTAAAAAAAGTATAGATAGATGTACTATTAAGAGGGAGTTTGTACCTATACAATTTGAAAACAAAGGACCGATAAGAAGAAAGTCTGGTGAAAAGCCAAAAAGCGGGGGAAAACAAAAAAAACCATCTAAAAAGCTGAAAACACGTGCAGAAAAATAAAATATTTTTTTTCGAAGGGAGCAACCAGAGCGCAACACGTGACGGCGGCTGAGAGCGTCCCAAGTGACGCGCTCTCAGCCCACTCGAAGTGACCCTTGAGGAGGCTCCCGAAGGAAACGTATTTTTATTTTTGAAGTTTGTATAAACCATTGCTTCACACCACAATCTCTCACTTTCTGCTCCTCCATCTGTCTCCATCATATAATCGATCTCACCTCTAATGTCTGAGTGAAAAAAAACATATTTGTCAGATATGGTTACGATTCTACCAGATATGTCTTTTTAATTCCGTCGAAAATCTATTTTACGGTATAGGCGCTTATGACCCCCCCCCCCATCACACGTGCAAAATTTGGTAGCGTGCCGCACGAATATTCTACAATAGCATGTATTGAAGAATCCGTACAAGAATTTTTTGTTTGAAAGAAATTTAATTGAGAAGTAATCTCTAAGAAATAAAAAGGGAATATGATTTATGTATAGATTTCAGCAAAATACCGCTAATCTATTTTGCAAGGACGTAGTTTCCACATACAAAAAAGCATGTATCATATAACAATTGGACTAAATAAAGTAAAGAAATCTAAATAACCTTTAGAATTTTGATTCCCAGTAATAAAAATATAAAATAGAAAAATATGGACAAAAAATAGATACACTCGGTTTCAAACTTGGTACAACCCAAAAACACCATTCCTTTTGGTTCGCATCAACACCAGAGCTGCTTTGGGGCTTGTACTGGGCCTGATTACATCATTTTGCAACAGTTCTTCTACTATCCTTTCAATCTCTGTTTTCTGGGTGATAGCATTTCGTTGGAATACAAATGGTGGCTAACACTGCTTGTTATCCTTTCAATCTCTGTTTTCTGGGTGATAGCATTTCGTTGGAATACAAATGGTGGCTAACACTGCTTGTGAATAGCATTCGTTAGTTGCTCCCGCGCAGGGTTCGGCGATGTTATATGCACCAGGCCAGCCGGGTCGTGAGCGCGGTGGGAACAGGCTTCCCAAAAAGCGAGCCCCGGCTCGGGTCAGCATAGAATGGGGGGAGACGGCCCTAATGTTGTGTTGGCCGGGTTGCGGGCGGATAAAAGCGGACATGGGGACTCGGGTCGGGGCACATATGCAAAGCAAACAGGCCGACATGGCTGGATTATTATGGGCCTTCATAAAACAATCTGCCGTATAATGCTATAGTTGTTTTTCTTTTTACTAGGAAATTGCCCGTGCGTTGCAACGGGATCTAAGTATTCAGGGTTAAATTAATAATTAAACCAACATAGTCCTTTTTCTTACATGGATATTCTTGCAAAATATGAAAAATTGCTACAGCAAACTATATAAAATGTTTGATGTTGTTGCAAACTTTCATCAAAAAATAACATCCCTTGAGCTCTCACAAAAAATAACAAAATCGCTGCTCACAGTTTTGTGCACTTTTTGAGCAGCGATTTTTTTTTGTGGGAGCTCCTCAGATGTTATTTTTGGATGAAACTTTGCAAGAACTTCAAACATATCGTAGAGATTGATGTTGCAAATTTTCAGATTTTTTGGATGTTGTTTCGTAGAAAATCCACTCTATTAATGTTAAATCACTCTTATTTTATTCTTCTTTCTACCAAGCTCTACATATCCATATCCCCCGGATAATGTGAACCTTGTAAAATATAGAAGAGAAGATTAACGGTCCATATTAAGAGAACAGATCAAGTTTAGAAAAATATAAAGTTCGTCGCTGTTAAATCTTTCTCACCAAAAAAGTAATATTTTCCTTGCAAACATATCCATCGGTGGGATGGAGCTGAACATGCAGTAAACTTCTGCTCTCCTTTCCTGGTATTATTAATTGGTACTGTTCATCAAGACACTGAAGAATGCTAAAATATATATCTAAATGCCGATGTTATGTTCACAAGGCCCTGAAGAAACCATATGTTGATTTCACAGTGCAAGTTGTATGCACAATCCTTTGTGTATGTGGCAAGAAAAAAAATATCACGGTGCTTCTAGTCTCTGCCCCGATGAATATATACCAGAATCAAGCCTTTTCTAGTTAATCGAAACTAGAAAATAAAGATATTTGAGGAGGAAAATAGTGGTTGTCCGTTTCCTCGCCCCCAGCCGTTTCGCTCCAAGAATGTCACCGAAGCTCTCAGGAAAATAAAAAGATTGCCTGCATGCATGCAACAACAATCTGAGATAATGCAACGAACCCACAGATCTGTGAGAACTACGTACATATCAGCATCCAAACCTAAGAGATCACTGAACGACTGATTGGATACCTTACAAGTGTGATTCATGACAAATGAAGTAATCGTTCTTGACGTTGGTGCCAGTCAGATGTATGCATGTATATATGTCTTGGAGACGCCGGTGTCAGCCTTTAATATGAACTTGTGATCTTCATAATCCACATATCATCTTGTCAATCAGGATCAGACAATTCTCTGAAAATTACAAGAAAACTAAGAGTAGCAGAGTGAAGGATTCAGTTGGCGCAAACGACATGAGAATCAATTTTTTTAACCTTGAATCAAGGCCACTGAAGTTCGTGGATGCGACGGTTGGGCGCCGGGGTATCGGCATGCCGAAGGTCGGTGTGGGGGCAGGGCAGTCCGCGGCTCAGCGCCTCCATCCCGCCGCTTCTGCAGCGTCCTCAACGCTGAGGATGGAAGCCGGCGATGGAGAGTGCGTCGCGGCGGCAGAGCATGTGGGAAAGCAGCGTCGCGTAGGAAGTCCTCGCAGGGCACTGGTGTCAAGGAAAACCGGCCGCCTCCAGCGATGCTAGGGCCGGACGAAACAATAACATAATTGTTGGTTGAGATAATCTATATCGCCAAGAGGTAGGAAGGTTAATGGTGATTTTTCAGGGCCGTGAATTGTGGGATTAGCGGGGACTGTGGGAGAGGATTTTTGGAAACAAAAACGAACCATGCATGCGCGCATGAGGTAGGAAGGTGGGATTTGACGGTGGTTAATGTAGATTTTTCAGGGCCGTGAATTGTGGGATTAGTGGGACTGTGGGAGAGGATTTTTGGAAACAAAAATGAACCATGCATGTGGCAGGTCGGCAGAAAAAGGAAGGACGGGAGGCGGGACGATGGACGTGCGAGGGCGGACAAGAAATTCGACGTAAGAGGGGAGAGGGAACCTTACAAATCTTTTAGGTAGTAGAGAAAAGGGAACAATGCTTAGTACCATCTCGTCAGCGAGAGCTCCTAACCGGCGCTCTCAGCGCCGGTTCCTCGTACTGGCGCCCGAAGTCGATGCGGGTGGGCCGGCCCAGCGAAATTCAATCGTTACAGGGGTAGCGTGAAAAACAGGGAAAAACACCTAAAATTAAATGGTTCTCGACGAGATTCGATCACGCGCCTTAAGAATTGTGAACGCGCATGGCTAACCACCTGACCTACTCTGCGGTACTTATCAACAACAGGGAGAACATTAAAAATACATTTGTAGTCGCGTAATTTATTCCACATTTAAACGTTTACTCTAACGCTTTGACTTTTATTTTTTCAAACATTTTCGAAAAAGCTCATGAATTACAGAAAAGTTCTTTTGTTTTGAAAAATAAAATCAATTTTGAAAAACAGTTCAAGATTTTTGAGAAACATTTCTATTGATTTTCAAAAATAGTTCACAAATCTTGAGAAAAAAGTTCAAAGATTTGAAAAAAGTTCATCAAAAAATCAAAAAAAAAGTTCATCGATTTTGAAAAAAGGTCACCGATTTTGAAAAAAGTTCATCAATTTTGGAAAAAATAGTTCACGAAGTTGAAAAAAGTTCATCGACTCTGGAAAAAGTTTACAAAAAAGGGAAAAAAAGTTCATCAAATTTGGAAATAAGTTCATCAAAATTGAAGAAAACTTCATCAAATCTGCAAAAAGTTCATCAATACTGAAAAAGTTCATTGAAATTCAAAAAAAGTTCATCAAATTGGAAAAATAGTTCATCAAATTTGAATAAAAGTTCATCGAAATACAAAAAAAAGTTCATCGATTTGAAGCAAACGTTCATTTATTTGTGAACCAATTCATCGGACCAAGACGAAGGAAAAAAGAAAACGAAAAATTTAAAAGGATAAAGTACGAAGAACGAATAATAGAAGTAAAAAGTGAAACCTAATCAGTTCCCGTCCGGTGATGGGCCGGCCCAGGACGCCTCGGGGGTGTGCGCCCGTTTGCGCCCATGCCTTTAACGGGCGCAACGGGCGCCGAATAGGATTTACCGTCGTCAGCCGAAGAAGCGAATCCAAAAGGGGGAGATCCAACATAACTAGTGCCTTTGCCACATTGCAACATACTTGCCTGGACGGGGTTGACACACGATAAAAAAAAGGCGCATGGTCTGGTTCAATAGCCCACATTACACTTGATGGATCCATCTCCCAAAAAAGAAGAGTGAAGTGACATAATTTATGGCCTTTTTTCGTCTTACAATCGTTCACTCAAAGCCCGCCTCAGCGCGGCACTGCGTGCCTTGCAGCGGGCTAGGAGAACCCGGTTTTCCTTCATCTCTGAATCAAACCCATGGTCTGCCTTGTAATTAATTATAACTGTTAAACATGTGTACATGTACGTAGGTCTGAGTTTTGTATGCAGTACCTGTAGTGTCTGTCTCCCTTTATATGTACATGAATTTTAGGAGACAAGATACCGGTCGCACTCCTTGTAACTACCACTGCTTGTAGGAAACATTTGTCATATATATATATATATGTGTGTGTGTGTGTGTGTGTGCCTAGTGCACGATCAATCAATTATCGATGCACCAAATCATTCTCTGCATAGTATCTATCGTAAGTTGATCCTACCGCTTCCGCAAACCCTAGCCGCCGCCTCGGGCCGCCGCCGCCGCCGCAAACTACTGCCGCCGCCGCCGCCCCACGCCGCCGCCACCCCACGCCGCCGCCACCTTCCCTTCCCCACGTGCGCCTCCCCGCGCGCCCTCTCCTCCCCGCCGCGCCGCCCTCCCGCCGCGCCGCTTCCCCTCAGCCGCGCCGCCTGCTTCCCCACGCAGCCATGTCATCCAACGCCTCCACCTACTCCAACCATTTCGCCATCGACCCTGCTGAGATCCGCGACATCAACGTCCACGCACGCGTCCCCGTGGTCCTCGACGCCTCCAACTTCACGAACTTCGCGTGGAAGACGTACTTCTCGCTGCTCTTCCGGAAGAACAACCTCGTGGATCATATGGATGGCACCGTTGACTCCCGCGCCATAGTGGACGACGCTGAGTGGACCGCGATCGACGCCACGATCATCCGGTGGTTCTTCACCACCATCTCCAAGGACTTGTTCCACACGGTCGTGAGCGCCGGCGACGACGCCCGCGCCATGTGGGTCAAGCTGGACGGCCTCTTCACCGACAACAAGCTTCAGCGCCGCATTTTTTTGCAACAGGAATTTTTGACTGTCACCAGGATGACCAGTCCATTAATGACTACTGTCGCCGCCTGAAGACTTTGGTGGATGAGCTCTGCGACATTGGAGCCAAGGTGGATGACGACCTCCTCCTCAGCACACTCATCGCCGGTCTCAACGAGGACTTCACAATGCCGCCTCCAACCCCACCTTGATGCCGGAGCCCTCCTTCCTCAAGTTCGTGGCGTACTTGTGGTTGGAGGAGCGCCGGATGAAGGGGGTCAAGAAGCGTGTGCAGCATCACGCCCTCGCTGCCGGCACCTCATGTGGCGCCCCTCCATCGGCCGCCCCACCGCGCCGCGCCAGCAGCCGCCGCCCCCCGCGCCTCTGGGGTACTTTCCCCTCCCGCCCGTGCCTCCCGCCCCTCCCGCTGCCCCCAGCAATAGGGTGGCGGACGCCGCGGCAACCGCCGCGGGGGCGGACGCAAGCAGCAACAGGCGCCGGGGGAGGGAGGGGGGAGGGGGGCTCGTCAGCAGCAGCAGCAGGTGACTCCTCCATGGACGTACGTCACCAACCCGTGGACCGGCATCGTCCACGCATACCCGATGCCGGACCCTCGGGCTCCAGCTCCGGGCATCCTTGGGCCTCGCCCGACGGGCCACCAGGCTCTCTTCGCCGTGCAAAACACCGCTCCCTACAGCGGCTATGGTGCGCCCCCTGCGCCTGCGCCCGCCTACGGAGGGTTTTACCCTCCTCAGGTGCCACCGCCGTGGGACCCGACCCTGCTCGCTGCTATGCACTTCGCCCTATCACCGAGCTCCTACGGTGGCGGTGGTGACTGGTACATGGACCCGGGCGCCACCGCTCACATGAATGCTCATCCCGGTAACCTCGCATCTGCCACTCCCGTTCATACTCCCACCCGTATCACCGTTGGTAACGGTTCCTCCCTACCCATTACACATGTCGGTCATATGTCTTTTCCCTCTACTTCTACTCTTGTGAATATGTCTAATGTTCTTGTGTCTCCTGACTTAGTCACTAATCTTATTTCTGTCCGTCGCCTTGCTCGTGAGAATCCTATCAATGTTGAATTTGACAATATCGGTTTTTCTGTGAAGGACGCCCGTACACAGATGGTACTCCACCGATGTGACAACCAGGACGAGCTTTACCCAGCGCATCCCTCCGGCGCCACCACCACCCGTCGTCACGCGCCTTCGCCGCCAGTGTCGATCTTTGGCATGTCCGTCTCGGTCATCCCAACTCCACCGTTTTGCGTTAGATTCTTCAGAGTTTTTCTTTCTCATGTAATAAGGTCGGCGATCACACTTGTATAGTTTTTCTTTCTCAGAGTTTTTCTTTCGTCTTCCCTTTAGCGAGTCTACAAACATTTCCACCTTTCCGTTTCAATTATTGCATAGTGATGTTTGGACGTCCCCGGTTGCTAGCAACACGGGCTATTTATACTATTTGGTGATAATGGATGATTTTTCTCATTATGTGTGGACATTCCCTCTCCGTCGCAAGTCCGACGCTCTTGCCACACTCACAGCCTTTTATTCATATGTCACCACACAATTCGGTCGTCCTATTCTCGCCTTGCAAACTGACAACGGCAATGAGTTTGACAACGTCGCCGTCCGCAATTTACTTGCGTCCCACAACACCATCTTTCGTCTCACCTGCCCCTACACGTCCCAGCAGAATGGTCGCGCCGAGCGCGTCCTTCGCACTCTTAATGAATGTGTCCGCACGTTGCTCTTCCACTCCTATGTGCCTCCTCGGTTCTAGCCGGACGCGCTCGCGACTGCCAGCCTCCTTATTGACATTCGTCTCTGTCGTTCCCGCTGGAACTACACTCCTCACCAGCTCCTCTTCGGTGTGGCTCCATTTTATGATAGTTTTCGCATCTTTGGGTGTCTCTATTATCCTAGCACCGCGTCCACTGCTCCTCACAAACTCGCTCCCCGGTCGTTTCCGTGCATTTTCCTTGGTTATCCTCCCAACACCAAAGGTTACCGGTGCTATGATCCAGTGTCCCACCGCATTTTCACTTGGCGGCATGTGTACTTTGATGAGCCGCTGTTCCCGTTTCAGCAGGTACCGTCACCTTCGGCGTTTCCCGCGGCGCGGTTCGCCCCTACCTCCACCTCTGGCGGACCGCCCAACCGCGCACCGGACTCGGCCCTGCCCGCGATCCCCGCGCTAGCGTCCCTTGCTGCTGCGGCCCCCTCGGCCGCTCCCGCCGCGGTCCCCTCGGCCGCCGCGGCCCCCGCTGAGCCCCCCGCCGCGGCACCCGATGCGGCCCCCACAGCCCCCGTCGCTGCGGCCGCATCCCTCACCGGCGTGGTCACTCGGGTTCGGACTGGGACACTTTGTCCCAGCACGCGCTACCCGTCGGACGAGTACACGTGTGCTGCATCTACCTCAGCGCCGACTCCGCTCCCCACCTCCGCGCGCAGCCCTTCGGGATCCGAACTGGCTAGCTGCGATGCATGAGGAGTTTGACGCCCTGCAGCGCAACCATACGTGGCAGCTTGTTCCGCGGCCTCCCCGTGCCAATGTCATCACTGGCAAGTGGGTCTTCCGCCACAAGACTCGCCCCGACGGTTCTCTCAAGCGCTACAAGGCGTGTTGAGTGGTGCGTGGCTTTCGCCAGCGTGCCGGCGTGGACTTCACTGACACCTTCGCCCAGGTTATCAAACCGGGCACGATTCACGCTGTTCTCCAGGTTGCTGTTTCTCGTGCCTGGCCAGTCCACCAGCTCGATGTGTCTAATGCTTTCCTGCATGGCCATCTCGATGAGCAGGTGTTCTGTCAGCAGCCCACTGGTTTCGTCGACACCGACTATCCGGACCATGTGTGCTTGCTCTCCCGTTCTCTCTACGGGTTGAAGCAGGCACCTCGGGCCTGGTACCAGCGGATCACGGCCTTCCTTCAGCAGCAGGGGTTCCGGTTCACACGGTCCGATGCCTCTCTGTTTGTCTATCAGTAGGGCCCCGCCACCGCGTACCTTCTACTGTATGTCGACGACATCATCCTGACTTCATCATCGCCAGCGCTCCTTCAGCAGATCACAGCTTGCCTCGGCGCCGAGTTCGCCCTTAAGGACTTGGGGGCTCTCCACTACTTCCTCGGCATCGAGGTCGTGCGCCGGGCTACTGGCTTCTTTCTGCATCAGCAGAAGTACGCCTACGAGCTTCTGGAGCGAGCGGGCATGCTTAACTGCAAGCCTGCTCCCACGCCTGTCGACACGAAGGCTAAGGTGTCCGCCGTCGAGGGTTCTCCGGCGTCTGACGCTCCCTTCTACCGCTCCATCGTCGGTGCGCTTCAGTATATCACACTGGCGTGTCCAGACATTCAGTACGCTGTCCAGCAGGTGTGCCTTCACATGCATGCTCCTCGTGACACCCATTGGGCTCTCGTGAAACGTATACTTCGGTACATACGTGGCACCACAACCATGGGTCTCACCCTGACGGCATCACCTGACACCAGCCTTATCGCCTACTCCGACGCCGACAGGGCTGGGTGTCCCGACAGTCGATGCTCCACTTTCGGCTACTGCGTCTACCTCGGGCCCTCTCTGATTTCGTGGTCGTCTAAACGACAACCCACGGTCTCACGATCGAGCGCCGAGGCTGAGTATCGGGCCGTGGCCAACGCCGTCGCGGAGTGCTCTTGGCTACGACAGCTACTTCAGAAGTTGCTATGTGAGGTTACCAAGGCGACGCTCGTCTACTGTGATAACGTCTCCGCGGTGTACCTTGCTGCCAACGCTGTCCATCATCGACGGACGAAGCATATTGAGCTCGACATCCACTTCGTCAGGGAGCACGTCGCATTTGGTCGTGTTCGTGTTCTACATGTGCCCACCGATCAGCAGTTCGCCGATGTCATGACGAAGGGACTACCCACCTCGACCTTCAAGGGCTTTCGGTCCAGTCTCTGTGTCACCGGCGACGCTTCGACTGCGGGGAGTGTTGAACATGTGTACATGTATGTAGGTCTGGGTTTTGTATGCAATACCTGTAGTGTCTGTCTCCCTCTGTATGTACGTGTATCTTAGGAGACAAGATACCGGTCGCACCCCTTGTATCTATATATATGTGCCTAGTGCATGATCAATCAATTATCGATGCATCAAATCATTCTCTACAATAACCACCACACATCTTTACAAAAGATTAACAAGCAGGCTCTAGGATTCTTTGGTGCAATTTTTCAGTTTTTCACACATGCGCACAGATGCATGTATTTCATTTCATCCATCGATCGATGCAGCACGGTTATTCACGATCGAGCTATTTTTAAAGTTACACCACCACTCCACCGGTGATCGGAGTGGGGCAGTGCGGGCTGCCGTCGCCATGGATGGTCTCTAAGTTGCACTCGTCCGGGCCGACGAGGTCCATGGTGTACTTCCTCGTAAACCTTGGGCAACCGGGGTATCTCCTGGAGTAGGCCGCCCTCGAACGCACCCTCCGGAGTTTCTACCCCATCCACGAGGATGCGCAGCGCCTCGCACCGGCAGTATGCTGGGACGCGCGACAACTGGTCGCAACACCGCCTCTTCAACATCCCGGCGGAGACGTACACGGGGCTTACGCTGCATATTTTAATGGACAAAAGGTTGCGGCAGGCTTGTAGCGGGTTGTATGGAATGTCCGACCCTGGAACGCACTGAGTCCCGATGGTGGCCGAGGTTGCGGCGAGTACGGCGAGCAGGACGGCGGCCGAGGGGATGAGCTGAGACATGAATGCCATTCTGGATCCTTTCAAATGGATGGGATGTCTGTAGTTTGAGGTAGGCTAGTTAGATGTGTATTGCTTGTATATGTATGTGCTGCGGAAAAGGAAGAGCGCCAGCTGGCGTTGTAACTATGGATGTGCCTTTTGCTCTTGTTGGGAGTCACGCGGAAAGGAAATTTTGATGTCGTGTACGATGAAAGGCCCGCTGATTAATCTTTACCATAACAGTATTTGGAGCTTTATGGCAATAGAATTTGGAGGGGATGCAAGTTGGGGTTTGAGTGAAAGAATGGCCAGATTTGCTGCCACTGCGTTCCTAACTTTCCTGACATGGCATGAATTATCTTATCATACGTGGCCAATAGCTTTATCCCTGGTTTATATGGCATCATTTTCTTCTACATTTATTTCTCATGTGATCTAAGCACTGATACTTTTTTTTGCGAGTGAAAAAAGGTATCAGTGTTAAACTTCTTTTTTTCTTGGTTTGTGTGTGGACTCTGGAGATCATATGCTCATTAAACCAACCAAGTTCTATTTATTTATTTTGCTTCAGCAATCATGTGAGCTGATGAGAATATGACCTGGATCACCTAACGTATATAGGGAATCTAATATATAGAGACCATCTTCATGGTACGAATCCAAAAATAGTCCATCATATATTAGAGAACTCACGAATGATGATGTCCTCATACTCATATGCCATGTTTGTTCGATGACATTTCCCTCACTAGTTAGTGCTAAAGTGTGTTCTTATTAGATATCTTGATGGCTTTGCATCCGCATCCGTCGAAATATAAATATATATGGGGAGCTCTGTCAACACTAAGGCCATGTTCGGAACTCATGATAGGAAAAACATATGAATAGAGAAGTGTAGGAATTGCAAGTCATGTCTTGTAGGTTCCTACATGATTCTAAAACGTAGGAATTGTACAACGTAGTTGTTTGGATGCGCCACATGAATTTTGCAGGAATTATTTCTTTAGGATAGAAAGAAGATGAGAGACAAAGACACATGCTGCATTGGACTTCTCAAGAAGTGAAAACATGAGGTTTGAGCAAATGTTCAGAATCCTCCAAAATGTGAAGGGAAGGAAGGATACCTATGGAATTCCAAAGCCAATCCTACAATCCGAAGGGCACATAGGAAAAAATTCCTATAGGATTCCGTTCCTACGAAATTCCTACACAATTCCTTTGTTGCAACGGGGCCCAATTTGTTCATGCTGCATTCAGTAGCAAAAAAGAATAATCACAAATTGAGGGGGGTAAACTCTATATCTAATAAATAATGCATGCACAAATCCTTTTATAGAAGTATTCAAGTACAAACCGTGTTATCAACATCCAATAAAAAGTGAGAGACTAAAAGGACATGTTATGAGCAGGAAGCCCCCGCGTTGCCTCCCGCTAGGGCGACTTGGGCGGCACCCAAAACCTAGCCGCCGCCAGCCCGCACTCCCTCCCCCCTCCCTCCGCCACCGTTGGGGGACGCCACCGGTCTAAGCCCGGGGCCGACGGTGGTGGTGGAGGACATCAACTCTCTCTCGCGTCTCTGGGGTTGTGCGGAGTCCCGATTCATATGGAGATGCGCCCGATCCGATCTGCGGAGCGGCAGCGTCGGAGTCAGCGCGGCAGCAAGCCCTGTTCGGGCAGCGGTGGCGCGCGCCATCTGCCTTTGGACCGACGGCGGCGGCTTGGAGGGCCTGGTGGTAGCGTCGGCGGCACTTCCAGTCAGATCTGTTCTGGCCGGTGTAGCCGGCGGTGGTGGTCATATCTTCCGCCAGAGGTGGTCGGCCCACGGCTAGGTTATCGGATCTCAAGAGTCGTCATCTAGTCCCGGCTACGAGTGGGGGGGGGGGACATAGTTGCCGGTGAAAACCGAGCTGTTGGTTGGCGATGGCGGCGTTTTGTGCCGTTATCTTGATGAAGGCATCGTCATGTAACTGTTGTCGACCCACTCGTGCTGCTTCGGAGGAATCCCTAGGATCTGATTTTCTAGATTGGATGATGGCGGTACTACGTTGCCGTTTCTCTCTTGGGAGCATCATTTGTGGATCAGCGCTAGAAGACAGAGGCAGGAGGTGGAGCGGCTTCCTCTTGCACGGAGCTTCGGTGGAGCTGTCAAGTCATGCCTGGGCGATAGGTGCTATGCTGAGTCATGCCTGGTTGGTAGGTGCTACGCATGACAGATCTTCCAGAGTCTTCGCGTCTGGACGGACGAGCGCAGGGCGGTGGCGCTGTGGTGGCGTCAACGGATATCCGGATTGGCAGGGATGATGCGGATCTCTCTCCTAAAGATGGATCAGTGGTCCGATGATGATGGCGGCTCCTAAAATGTGTGCATGTGGTGTGTGCTTTAGGTAGGCTGCACCAGACGTTGGTCCTGATACGTTATGTGGATGGACCAGTGACGACACCGGTTTTAGATATGTGGAGTGAGAGCACTCCACATTATCGAGTCTGTAGGTGTGAGTGGTGGCTTCGGGTGGATTGATGTATGTTCTTGTCAGCCCTTTATGGAATAATTAATAAAAATGGTTGCATGCTTCAATTGATGCAGAAGCTGGGGTTAACCTCCTTCTCTAAAAAAATGGTGATTTTAGTGCCAATGGCCAAGGATTTATTGTATTATCATGAGTATATAAAACTTCTCTTTAGTTCCATGAAAATGGAATAAAGTTGGTTCCAGGCTCCCCACCAAAGACAAAACAAGAAAAGGGATAAAAATAGACAGTGTTTTATAATTTCATTGTTTATATTTCTCTAGCTTTGTGTCTAAGAAAGCCGTAGTATTAATTAAGCGTGGTGTAGGGAAATTGAAGGGTAGGGAACTAGGGATTCATCCCGGATAGGATGATACAAACCATATGTACTCCTAAGGGCATCTCCAACAGCAACCCATAAAAAATCTCCCACACCCGTCCGCAAACAGGGGGAGCTAGTCCGTGGACATGGATGGGGGAGGTAGCCATCCAATGCTAGCTGCATACATTTCAAACTGCATTTTAACTAATCGGACGAAATTCATGCAAACCTGGCCGATATTCATCAAAGTTTAGATAGAAAATAACACAAACCATCCACACATAGCATGCAAATTAAGTCTATACAACAAGGTCCCAAATTTGACTAGACCCCGGATGTCCAAGTTTCTAAGGAACAAATCATGTCCTCCCACACATACCTCCCTTCAGCTTCATCCAGCAGTGTGTGCATGTAAATGGCCATCCCTCTGCCTTGTGGTACAACACAGCGATGCGTGCGGGCTACATATAATGTGTAGACCAACATTAAGTGAATGAATCAATCAACAAGTTTAGCAAGAGGAATTAAAACTTACCATCTCCTCTATGCCTGCGTGCAATGACCACCTTGCCTCGAGTTGACTAACCAAGTTGCAGAACTTGATGACCCTGACCTGGATAGCGTGCCAGCGATACAACAATGGTTTCATGTTGTGTGGTCGCATGATGTACACATGTAGGGCACAATGTGCTTTCCTGCGTGAAACTTTTCATGCACTTGCTCAAAGAAGGGCGGCCCTATGGTCCTGCCTATGAAATCCACGGATACAGCCAACCACGCATCACACAACAACTCATTCTCCATGGTCGAGTAGCTTACCATCCCCATGCCACATGTTTGTCTGACCACATAGTCACTGCAGGCTTGAAGTTAGTCGTATGTGTTGGGGAACGTAGTAATTTCAAAAATTTCATACGCACACGCAAGATCATGGTGATGCATAGCAACGAGAGGGGAGAGTGTAATCTACATACCCTTGTAGACCGAAAGCGGAAGCGTTATGACAACGCGGTTGATGTAGTCGTACGTCTTCACGGCCTGACCGATCAAGCACCGAAACTACGGCACCTCCGAGTTCTAGCACATGTTCAGCTCGATGACGTCCCTCGAACTCCGATCCAGCCGAGTGTCGAGGGAGAGTTCCGTCAGCACGATGGCGTGGTGACGATCTTGATGTTCTACTGTCGCAGGGCTTCGCCTAAGCACCGCTACAATATTATCGAGGAGGACTATGGTGGAGGGGGGCACCGCACACGGCTAATAGATCTCAAAGATCAATTGTTGTTGTGTCTTTGGGGTGCCCCCCTGCCCCCATATATATAGGAGCAAGGGGGGAGGTGGCCGGCCTATGGAGGAGGCGCACCAAGGGGGGAGTCCTACTCCCACCGGGAGTAGGACTCCTCCTTTCCTTGTTGGAGAAGGAAAAAGGAGGAGAGGGAGAAGGAAAAGTGGGCTGCCCCCCTTGTCCAATTCGGACCAGAGGGGGGGGCGCAGGCCTCCTTCCTTTTGGCCTCTCTCCTCTATTCCCGTATGGCCTAATAAGGCACATATACTCCCCGGCGAATTCCCGTAACTCTCCGGTACTCCGAAAAATACCCGAATCACTCGGAACCTTTCCGAACTCCGAATATAGTCGTCCAATATATCGATCTTTACGTCTCGACCATTTCGAGACTCCTCGTCATGTCCCCGATCTCATCCGGGACTCCGAACTCCTTCGGTACATCAAAACTCATAAACTCATAATATAACTGTCATCGAAACCTTAAGCGTGCGGACCCTACGGGTTCGAGAACAATGTAGACATGACCGAGACACGTCTCCGGTCAATAACCAATAGCGGAACCTGGATGCTCATATTGGCTCCCACATATTCTACAAAGATCTTTATCGGTCAAACTGCATAACAACATACGTTGTTCCCTTTGTCATCGGTATGTTACTTGCCCGAGATTCGATCGTCGGTATCCAATACCTAGTTCAATCTCGTTACCGGCAAGTCTCTTTACTCGTTACGTAATGCATCATTCCGTAACTAACTCATTAGCTACATTGCTTGCAAGGCTTATAGTGATGTGCATTACCGAGAGGGCCCAGAGATACCTCTCCGACAATCGGAGTGAGAAAACCTAATCTCGAAATACGCCAACCCAACATGTACCTTTGGAGACACCTGTAGTACTCCTTTATAATCACCCAGTTACGTTGTGACGTTTGGTAGCACCCAAAGTGTTCCTCCGGTAAACGGGAGTTGCATAATCTCATAGTTACAGGAACATGTATAAGTCATGAAGAAAGCAATAGCAACATACTAAACGATCAAGTGCTAGGCTAACGGAATGGGTCAAGTCAATCACATCATTCTCCTAATGATGTGATCCCGTTAATCAAATGACAACTCATGTCTATGGCTAGGAAACATAACCATCTTTGATAAACGAACTAGTCAAGTAGAGGCATACTAGTGACACTATGTTTGTCTATGTATTCACACATGTATTATGTTTCCGGTTAATACAATTCTAGCATGAATAATAAACATTTATCATGATATAAGGAAATAAATAATAACTTTATTATTGCCTCTAGGGCATATTTCCTTCAGTCTCCCACTTGCACTAGAGTCAATAATCTAGTTCACATCATCATGTGATTCAACACCAATATTCACATTTGTATGTGATCAACACCCATAGTTCACATCGTCATGTGCCCAACACCCAAAAGGTTTACTAGAGTCAATAATCTAGTTCACATCGCTATGTGATTAACACCCAAAGAGTACTAAGGTATGATCATGTTTTTCTCGTGAGAGAAGCTTAGTCAACGGGTCTGTCACATTCAGAGCCGTATGTATTTTGCAAATATTCTATGTCTACAATGCTCTGCACGGAGCTACTCTAGCTAATTGCTCCCACTTTCAATATGTATCCAGATTGAGACTTAGAGTCATCTGGATCGGTGTAAAAAGCTTGCATCGATGTAACTCTTTACGACGGGCTCTTTTATTACCTCCATAATCGAGAAATATTTCCTTAGTCCTCACTAAGGATGTTCTTGACCAATGTCCAGTGATCTACTCCTAGATCACTATAGTACTCCCTTGCCAAATTCAGAGCAAGGTATACAATAGGTCTGGTACATAGCATAGCATACTTTATAGAACCTATGACTGAGGTATAGGGAATGACTTTCATTCTCTTTTCTATTTTCTGCCGTGGTCGGGATTTGAGTCTTTACTCAATTTCACACCTTTGCAACACAGGCAAGAACTCTTTCTTTGACTGTTCCATTTTGAACTATTTCAAAATCTTGACAACGTATGTACTTATTGAAAAACTTATCAAGCGTCTTGATCTATCTCAATAGATCTTGATGCTCAATATGTAAGAAGCTTCACCGAGGTCCTTCTTTGAAAAACTCCTTTCAAAAACTCCTTTATGCTTTGCAAAATAATTCTACATTATTTCCGATCAACAATATGTCATTCACATATACTTATCAGAAATGCGGTAGTGCTCCCACTCACTTTATTGTAAATACAAGCTTCACCGCAAGCCTGTATAAAACTATATGCTTTGATCAACTTATCAAAGCGTGTATTCCAACTTTGAGATGCTTGCACCAGTCCATAGATGGATCGCTGGAGCTTGCACATTTTGTTAGCTCCTTTAGGATTGACAAAACCTTCTGGTTGCATCATATACAACTCTTCTTTAATAAATCCATTTAAAGAATGTAGTTTTGACATCCATTTGCCAGATTTCATAAAATGTGGCAATTGCTAACATGATTCGGACAGACTTAAGCATCTCTACAGTTGAGAAAATCTCATTGTAGTCAACACCTTGAACTTGTCAAAAACCTTTTTGTGACAAGTCGAGCTTTGTAGATAGTAACACTACTATCAATGTCCGTCTTCCTATTGAAGATCCATTTATTTAACATGGCTTGCTGATCATCGAGCAAGTCAATCAAAGTCCATACTTTGTTCTCATACATGGATCCTATCTCAGATTTCATGGCCTCAAGCCATTTCACGGAATCTGGGCTCATCATCGCTTCCTCATAGTTCGTAGGTTCATCATGGTCTAGTAACATGACTTCCAGAACAGGATTACCGTACCACTCTGGTGCGGACTGTACTTTGGAAGACCTACGAGGTTTTGTAGTAACTTGATCTGAAGTTTCATAATCATCATCATTAGCTTCCTCACTAATTGGTGTAGGAATCACTGGAACTGATTTCTGTGATGAACTACTTTCCAATTCGGGAGAAGGTACAAATTACCTTATCAAGCTCTTACTTTCCTCCCACTCACTTCTTTCGAGAGAAACTCCTTCTCTAGAAAGGATCCATCTTAGCAATGAATATCTTGCTTTCGGATCAGTGATAGAAGGTGTACCCAACAGTTTTCTTTGGGTATTCTATGAAGATGCACTTCTCCGATTTAGGTTCGAGCTTATCAGGTTGAAACTTTTTCACATAAGCATCGCAGCCCCAAACTTTAACAAACGACAACTTTGGTTTCTTGCCAAACCACAGTTCATAAGCCGTCATCTCAACGGATTTCGATGGCGCCCTATTTAAAGTGAATGCAACTGTCTCTAATGCATAACCCCAAAACGATAGTGGTAAAACGATAAGAGACATCATAGGTCACACAATATCCAATAAAGTGCGGTTACGACATTCGGACACACCGTTACGCTGTGGTGTTCCAGGTGGCATGAGTTTGTGAAACTAGTCCACATTATTTTAACTGAAGGCCAAACTCGTAACTCAAATATTCATCTCCACGATCAGATCACAGAAACTTTATTTTCTTGTTACGATGATTTTCCACTTCACTCTGAAATTCTTTGAACTTTTCAACTATTTCAGGCTTATGTTTCATCAAGTAGATATACGCATATCTGCTCAAATCATCTGTGAAGGTCAGAAAATAATGATACTTGCCACGATTATCAACACTCATTGGATCGCATACATCGGTATGTATTATTTCCAACAAGTCAGTAGCTCGTTCCATTATTTCGGAGAATGGAGTTTTAGTCATCTTGCCCAAAAGGCACGGTTCGCAAGCATAAAATGATTCATAACCAAGTGATTCCGAAGATCCATCTTTATGGAGTTTCTTCATGCGCTTTACACCGATATGACCCAAACGGCAGTGCCACAAATATGTTGCACAATCATTATTAACTTTGCATCTTTTGGCATCAATATTATGAATGTGTGTATTACTACGATCGAGATCCAACAAACTATTTTCATTGGGTGTATGACCATCGAAGGTTTTATTCATGTAAACAGAACAACAATTATTCTTTGACTTTAAATGAATAACTGTATCGCAATAAACATGATCAAATCATATTCATGCTCAACGCAAACGCCAAATAACATTTATTTGTGTTTAACACTAATCCCGAAAGTATAGGGAGTGTGCGATGATGATCATATCAATCTTGTAACCACTTCCAATACACATTGTCACTTCACCCTCAACTAGTCTCTGTTTATTCTGTAACTCCTGTTTCGAGTCACTAATTTTTAGCAACTGAACAAGTATCAAATACTCAGGGGCTACTATAAGCACTAGTAAGGCACACATCAATAACCTGTATATCAAATATACCCTTGTTCACTTTGCCATCCTTCTTATCCACCAAAAATTCAGGGCATTTCCGCTTCCAGTGACCATTTCCTTTGCAGTGTAAGCACTCAGTTTCAGGCTTTGGTCTAGCTTTGGTCTTCTTCACGGGAGTGACAACTTGTTTGCCATTCAGCTTGAAGTTTCCTTTCTTTCCCTTTGCCCTATTCTTGAAACTAGTGGTCTTGTCAATCATCAACACTTGATGGTCTTTTCTTGATTTCTACCTTCGTCGATTTCAGCATCACGAAGAGCTTGGGAATCGTTTTCGTCATTCCTTGCTTTATAGTTCATCACGAAGTTCCAGTAACTTGGTGATGGTGACTAGAGAACTCTGCCAATCACTATCTTATCTGGAAGATTAACTCCCACTTGATTCAAGTGATTGTAGTACTCAGACAATCTAAGTACTTGCTCACTAGTTGAGCAATTCTTCTCCATCTTTTAGCTATAGAACTTGTTGGAGACTTCATATCTCTCAACTCGCGTATTTGCTTGAAATATTAACTTCAATTCCTGGAACATCTCATATGGTCCATGACTTTCAAAACGTCATTGAAGTCCCGATTCTAAGCTGTTTAAGCATGGTGCACTAAACTATCGAGTAGTCATCTTTTTGAGCTAGCCAAACGTTCATAACGTCTGCATCTGCTCCTGCAATAGGTTTGTCACCTAGCGGTGCATCAAGGACATAATTCTTCTGTGAAGCAATGAGGATAAACCTCAGATCACGGATCTAATCCGCATCATTGCTACTAACATCTTTCAACATAATTTTTCTCTAGGAACATATCAAAATAAACATATGAAAGCAACAACGCGAGCTATAGATCTACAACATAATTTGCAAAATACTACCAGGACTAAGTTCATGATAAATTTAAGTTCAATTAATCATATTACTTAAGAACTCCCACTTAGATAGACATCCCTCTAATCTTCTAAGTGATTACGTGATCCATATCAACTACACCATGTCCGATCGTCACGTGAGATGGAGTAGTTTCAACAGTGAACATCAATATGTTGATCATATCTACTATATGATTCACGCTCGACCTTTCGGTCTCCGTGTTCCGAGGCCATATCTGTTATATGCTAGGCTCGTCAAGTTTAACCTGAGTATTCCGCGTGTGCAACTGTTTTGCACCCGTTGTATTTGAACGTAGAGCCTATCACACCCTATCATCATGTGGTGTCTCAGCACGAAGAACTTCCACAACGGTGCATACTCAGGGAGAACACTTCTTGATAATTTAGTGAAAGATCATCTTAAAATGCTACCGTCAAACTAAGCAAAATAAGATGTATAAAAGATAAACATCACATGCAATCAATATAAGTGATATGATATGGCCATCATCATCTTGTGCTTGTGATCTCCATCTCCAAAGTACTGTCATGATCTCTATCGTTACCGGCACGACACCATGATCTTCATCATCTTGATCTATATCAATGTGTCGTCACATGGTCGTCTCGCCAACTATTGCTCTTGCAACTATTGCTATCGTATAGCGATAAAGTAAAGCAATTATTTGGCACTTGCATCTTATGCAACAAAGAGACAACCAGAGGGCTTCTGCCAGTTGCCGATAACTTCAACAAAACATGATCATCTCATACAACAACTTATATCTCATCACGTCTTGACCATATCACATCACAACATGCCCTGCAAAAACAAGTTAGACGTTCTCTACTTTGTTGTTGCAAATTTTACGTGGCTGCTACGGGCTGAGCAAGAACCGTTCTTACCTACGCATCAAAACCACAATGATAGTTCGTCAAGTTAGTGATGTTTTAACCTTCTCAAGGACCGGGCGTAGCCACACTCGGTTCAACTAAAGTTGGAGAAACAGACACCCTCTAGTCACCTGTGTGCGAAGCACGGCGGTAAAACCAGTCTCGCGTAAGTGTACGCGTAATGTCAGTCCGGGCCGCTTCATCCAACAATACCGCTGAACCAAAGTATGACATGCTGGTAAGTAGTATGACTTGTATCACCCACAACTCACTTGTGTTCTACTCGTGCAAATAACATCAACGCATAAAACCTAGGCTCGGATGCCACTGTTGGGGAACGTAGTAATTTCAAAAATTTCATACGCACACGCAAGATCATGGTGATGCATAGCAACGAGAGGGGAGAGTGTAATCTACATACCCTTGTAGACCGAAAGCGGAAGCATTATGACAACGCAGTTGATGTAGTCGTACGTCTTCACGGCCTGACCGATCAAGCACCGAAACTACGACACCTCCGAGTTCTAGCACACGTTCAGCTCGATGACGTCCCTCGAACTCCGATCCAGCTGAGTGTCGAGGGAGAGTTCCGTCAGCACAACGGCGTGGTGACGATCTTGATGTTCTACTATCGCAGGGCTTCGCCTAAGCACCACTACAATATTATCGAGGAGGACTATGGTGGAGGGGGCACCGCACACGGCTAATAGATCTCAAAGATCAATTGTTGTTATGTCTTTGGGGTGCCCCCCTGCCCCCATATATATACGAGCAAGGGGGGAGGTGGCCGGCCTATGGAGGAGGCGCACCAAGGGGGGAGTCCTACTCCCACTGAAAGTAGGACTCCTCATTTCCTTGTTGGAGAAGGAAAGAGGAGGAGTAGGACTCCTCCTTTCCTTGTTGGAGAAGGAAAGAGGAGGAGAGGGAGAAGTAAAAGTGGGCTGCCCCCCTTCTCCAATTCGGACCAGAGGGGGGGCGCAGGCCTCCTTCCTTTTGGCCTCTCTCCTCTATTCCCGTATGGCCCAATAAGGCCCATATACTCCCCGGCGAATTCCCGTAACTCTCCGGTACTCAGAAAAATACCCAAATCACTCGGAACCTTTCCGAACTCCGAATATAGTCGTCCAATATATCGATCTTTAGTCTCGACCATTTCGAGACTCCTCGTCATGTCCCCGATCTCATCCAGGACTCCGTACTCCTTCGGTACATCAAAACTCATAAACTCATAATATAACTATCATCGAAACCTTAAGCGTGCGGACCCTACGGGTTCGAGAACAATGTAGACATGACCGAGACACGTCTCCGGTCAATAACCAATAGCGGAACCTGGATGCTCATATTGGCTCCCACATATTCTACGAAGATCTTTATCGGTCAAACCGCATAACAACATACGTTGTTCCCTTTGTCATCGGTATGTTACTTGTCCGAGATTCGATCGTCGGTATCCAATACCTAGTTCAATCTCGTTACCGGCAAGTCTCTTTACTCGTTACGTAATGCATCATTCCGTAACTAACTCATTAGCTACATTGCTTGCAAGGCTTATAGTGATGTGCATTACCGAGAGGGCCCAGAGATACCTCTCCGACAATCGGAGTGACAAAACCTAATCTCGAAATACGCCAACACAACATGTACCTTTGGAGACACCTGTAGTACTCCTTTATAATCACCCAGTTATGTTGTGACGTTTGGTAGCACCCAAAGTGTTCCTCCAGTAAACGGGAGTTGCATAATCTCATAGTTACAGGAACATGTATAAGTCATGAAGAAAGCAATAGCAACATACTAAACGATCAAGTGCTAGGCTAACGGAATGGGTCAAGTCAATCACATCATTCTCCTAATGATGTGATCCCGTTAATCAAATGACAACTCATGTCTATGGCTAGGAAACATAACCATCTTTGATAAACGAACTAGTCAAGTAGAGGCATACTAGTGACACTATGTTTGTCTATGTATTCACACATGTATTATGTTTCCGGTTAATACAATTCTAGCATGAATAATAAACATTTATCATGATATAAGGAAATAAATAATAACTTTATTATTGCCTCTAGGGCATATTTCCTTCAGTATGTTTTCTCCCACCCTGGAACGTATTGCTCCTTGATGCTGGCCGAGGCCGTGGCGAGTACGGCGAGCAGGATGGCGGTCGGGAGGATGAGCTAGTACTTGAACGTCATCCTCAACTATTACCTGTTCATCCCGGCGGCTCTCGCGGTTTGGCGAGGTGGGGTGGCAGCCTTCCCCCGAACTCCAGTGGTAGCACACACAGGCAATGGTCGGTGTGCCAAGGCTCCCACGGTGACAGTACTTCTATGGGTGATTGCCGGATCTGGGAGGCCAAAGGCCAGTCTTGGGGTTTGAAGGTGGTACCTCTGGGGGAAACCCTTGATTAGTTGATCAGATGATGGCGGTGCTCTGGTGTCAGATGGATGTTCGTGGGACAAGACCTGTGTGAAAACCTTGTCTACGACCGGTGGCTAGAGCTGGTGACAGTGGCACCCTTGGCGGTTTCCTTCTTGGAGGCATCATCTATGTGAAGTTCCCGACTCCTCCTGCTACCTCTGGGGGAAACCCTTGATTAGTTGATCAGATGATGGCGGTGCTCTGGTGTCATTCCTTCCTTGGGGGCATCATTTTTGGAGGTGTGCATTGGCTCAAGGGACTAGTGGACAATTCCTGCGGTGGAGCGACATTCATGTGACGCATCAATGACGTGGAGTCTTAGCAACGTGGCGTGGCAGGGTCTTGGTGACGGATGTGTGATTATGGGTGCACGTAGGGAGGAGGCGTCGTCTGGCGCCATGGTGGCATAGATGGCAGGCCTGGCAAGGTCGATGCATCAATACCTGCTTTGAAGATGGAGTGGTGGAAGACGACAGTGGTGGCCTGTGAGAGTGCGCCGGACTGGTGTGTGCCACAGAACCAACAATGCGGCTTAGTTGAAGCCTCCGGCTTTAGATGTTAGGCTTTGGTGTTTGGTCTATTTGGTATTCGGCTCGGACAATTGGAACCTCTTCATCAAGTGGATCAGAGTAGCAACATTTGTTGCCAAGATGGTGGCTTCAAACTTACCGATGTATTACTTTGTAAGGTCTTTGTGAATAAATAATCAAATGACTGCATGCATCGCTTAGATGCAGAGGCCGGGGGTCATCCTCCTTTTCAAAGAAAATGTATAGATACTGAGAGAAAGGAAGAGCGATAATCTTGCATCATGAGTACTGATGTGTTTTCTCTCTTTCTTTGGAGTGGCATGGAATGGAGCTAATTAATATTTTTGTAACATTATTTGGAACTTTATAGCAACACAATTTGGAGGGGAATGCAAAAATTGGGGTTTGAGTGCAAGAATGGTTTGATTTCTTGCCACTAGCTTCCTAACATTTTCTCACCACGAGTTATCTTATAATACGTGGTCAATAGAAGTATCCCTCACTAGTAGAAAAACAGCCTTACGTTTGCATCATTAGTCCCGGTTTGATTATGGCACGAGACTAATGTGACCATTAGTCCCGGTTCCAATGGCTAGGGGCACGGGAATCATTAGTACTAGTTTGTTTTGTACCTCTAGTCCTGGTTCGTGACACAAACCGGGACTACATGGGTTGTGGCAGACTGGCGTCAGGCTTGGGCCCCACATGCACCTTTAGTCCCGGTTTGTGACACAAACTGGGACTAGAGGTATAGCTTTAGTCCAGGTTTGTATCAGAAACTGGGACTAAAGATGCCCCTATATAAACCCTTTGTCCATCCCGAGTCCATTCTCTCTATTTTCCCCTTTCCTCTCCTCTGTTCTTCCTCTTGCTCGAGCTCATCCTCCATTTTTTTTGTCAAGATTTGTCAAGATTTGAAGGCACCCCATCCATCCAAGTGTTCACAAAGGTTAGCAACTTTGTCCTTTCATCTCTCATTGCTAGATTAGCTCATGCAATGCTCTATAAGTATAGTGATTTGTGGGTTTTAGTTTGGGATAGTAATTATATGTGGGAGTTATATTTGATTTATATGCAATTTTAGCTCAAATTAACTTCTTAGTTTGCATATGTAGGTGTGGTTTACTTAGTGCCTTCCCGGCCCCATCCTAACCACCGTCGATTACCCACCCCGTCAGTTTCGAGTTGGTGTTCCCACCATCCTTCTTCAATATCATGACGCACGTCCTAGTTCACCTAGTTGACGAGATTGCCATTCTGGGTCCTGTATTTCTACACAATATGTTCCCCTTTGAGAGGTTCATGGGAGTCTTAAAGAAATATGTTCATAACCATGCTAGGCCAGAAGGAAGCATCTCCAAGGGCCATGAAACAAAGGAGGTCATTGAGTTTTGTGTTGACTTTATTCCTGACCTTAAGCCGATTGGTGTTCCCGAATCGCGGTATGAGGGCGGACTTGGTGGAAAAGGCATGCTAGGAAAGGACCAAGTAATATGTATGGACGGGCATTCTTAGGCATAAGTAGACTACACAGTTCTTCAAAATTCCATCTTGGTGGCTCAGTATATCGACGAACACAACAATATTCTACGCTCCAAACACCCGGAGCAGTCTGACGACTGGATTACACATGAACAAACATGGACTTTCGACGGTTGGTTGCAGACATGTCTCATGCATGACGACACTGTTGCAGATGAGTTGTACTTGGTGGCCAAGTTACCATCTTCGACTATATTGACTTTCAAAGGGCACGAGATAAATGGGAAAAAAATTACATGATCATCCAAGATAAAAAGAGCACCAACCAAAACAGTGGTGTCCGCTTTGATGCAACAAACACCAATAGGCCAAAGGACACATATTATGGTTACATAGAGGAGATATGGGAACTTGACTATGGAAGTGAATTGAAGGCCCATTTGTTTCGGTGCAAATGGGTCAATCTAACAGGAGGCGGTGTAAAGGAAGACCCGTGGTATGGAATGACAACAGTGGATCTCAACAACCTTGGGTACACAAACGAACCATTCGTCCTAGCCAATGATGTGGTGCGGGTTTTCTATGTGAAGGACATGTCTACCAAGCCAAGAAAAAGAAAAGATAAGGAAGCGAATACATCATACGATGAGCCAAAGCGCCACATAGTTCTTTCAGGGAAAAGAAAATCGTGGGAGTGGAAGACAAGACAGACATGTCAGAAGATTATGAAAAGTTTCATGAAATTGCTCCCTTCACAGCGAAGATTGACCCAAGCATCATGTTAAATGATGAAGATTGTCCATGGTTATGACGCAAAGGGACACACACGAAGAAAACATTTTATACCCCAAGATACCACTTTGGGATGTGATCGGCTTCACCGTCATCACTTTCTTCTCTAGTGAGTTTTCAGACTTATCTCGAAAGTCCCACTTCGGACAAACTGGAGGGAATCTTTGTAATAGCTAGGGTATATATGTGTTTTGGCATTTGAAATGTAGCGACCAGACCTCAAACAGTCTGATCTCTGTGCATCAGTGTCATCCCTGGATCAGTAATGCTGACACACATAGTACTTGAGGATTTATAACAGAGTAGCAATCACACACTTATTACATCGAATGTCTCAAAAGAGAACTTATTACAATAATATGGCTTAAGGCCATCTAAAAACGATAACATCGGAAGGCTTGGAAGATAAAGCGAGTCCATCAACTCCAACGGCATCACTGAGTGAAAGACAACGACCTATGGCACCTTACACGCCATCTGAAAAGTCTGCAACATGAACGTTGCAGCCCGAAACGGGTCAGCACATGGAATATGCTGGCTATGTAACACATAGAGTAATGAACAGAATAATTGCTATAACTACATGCATATTTGGCTGGTGGAAAGCTCTATGGTTACAGTTTTGCATAAAGCCAATTTTCCCCTACAACAAAGGAATAAATTTATTTAACTATCATGGTGGTTGTTAAACATTGAGAAGGTTCCTCCAACTCAAACCCAATTAAGCAACATCATTAAACCGAATCAAAATTAATTTAGAGTGATGAGATTAACATGATAATCCAAGAACCAGATACTCAAGACATCCATAACCGGGGACACGACTAACCATGATTAGTTTGTACACTCTCCAGAGGTTTGCACACTTTTCCCCAGAAGACTCGAATACATCCATGGTCGGAGAAACGAGACATAGTCTTTCTGAAACAATAACTCTTTACTCTGGGTGGACAGTTACACCTACTTTCCCCTACATCTGCTAGCCCACCACTGAAAGAGGTCTTGCAACGTACTCAACTATGCTAGAGCCCATAATAGCTTGTGGCTGCACACGGAAGTTTCTAGCATGAATAATCTTATGATCCCTTTGAGCCTGGGTGGCGGACCGTAGGATGATCACACAGGTACTCCGGGACATCCCAGGACAACACTGGATTCTCCAGGTGCCCACAAGCAATCCACCTAGATGTGTATTTAAGTAGCCACCTTAAGTTAACCATTAATTAACAATACTAACATCTGTCATGAATCACTCGAACCAAACCACTTCTACAAGCATAGCATAGCAATATAAGCATAACGTAGAAGTAACTCCCAAAAGTTTGATAGTAAACAAGGTAATATGTTCT
This sequence comes from Triticum aestivum, assembly GCF_018294505.1. Taxonomy (NCBI): domain Eukaryota; kingdom Viridiplantae; phylum Streptophyta; class Magnoliopsida; order Poales; family Poaceae; genus Triticum; species Triticum aestivum. Next base: position 62,938,901 of record NC_057804.1, on the reverse strand, counting down.
ACCTCATCATCTACTTTCCAGAACCCACATGTTAAACAAATCGTAACCATGCAATTGTGTGAGGATTGATCTGATACAATAAAACTGGGTAGTAAAGAGGTATGATCAAAGTGTTACTTGCCTTGCTGATGATCCGTGAAACCTAGAGACTCGTAGTAGCACGCTTCGCACTCCGGGTACTCTATCGCAAACAAATAAGAATACAATAAGCACTCAATCTAAGGCAAGGGTAAAACTCAAATAAGAGATCTAACTAGAAAGTTCAACTTAAGAACTCCGGTTTGCAAAAAGAATCAAATCAAACGAAGCAACGAAACTCAAACTACGAAAGAAACAAGATCCCATTGCTAATATGGACTTAAGTCAAAATTTTACAGTACCAAAATCTTGTTCAAGTTGATTGAACAGAAAGAGGGCTTCGAAATGAAGATCTAGGCGCTTGAATCGGCTGATTCCGACAAACGAGTGAAAAGATAAACTAAAATGAAAAACAGGCAAAGATTGCGATCGAAAATAATCACGGAAAACCCTAGAAAAAGAAAAACTGACGAACAGGCTAACGAACGAACATTCGCTGTCTGCGGCTAACGGGTGAACTTTGTTTGTTAAAACGAACGTACGAACGGGTGTTCGCTAAATAACTAAACCGGAAAAAAAATAAAACCGATCTAAAAAAATAACCGAGGGTTTCTAAAAAACCCATACGGTTTTCTAAAAAAACCGGAGGCTACCTCGGGGCGTGTGATGGCGGCGGCGGCGGCAAGCAACTCCGGCGAGGCGGCGTTCGGCGGCGGCGGGCGGGTCGGCGGCGAGGCGGGATGTCGCGGCGGCGGCGGTGCGGGTTAGGGTTAGGGTTTCAGCGGCGAGGGGCGACAGGGTCTGGTGGTGGGCTGCAGGGTCGGGGGCGCGGGTTATAAAGCCCGGGGCGGTGGGAGTCCGGGTCGCCCACGGCCCGTTCGGTTTGTTTTTTTGTTTTTTTTAAATAATTCCGACGCACAGAAAAATGAAGAAAAGAAATACTAAATGGACTCCAAAAATCATGAAATAAATTTTCCCCATCCTCTAAAAATATAGTAGACAAAGTGAACATTTATTTGGGCCTCTAATGCAATTTTGAAAAACACACTTTTTTCCTAATTCAAATAAAATAGCGATAAAACTCCGAATAAAATTCTTATTTGATTCTAATATTTAACCTCCAATATTTCTTTATTTAGGGGAAGTCATTTTATCCCCTCTCTTTTATTTTTTCGATTGGAAATATTAGGAGAGAAAAATAATTAAAACCAAATGATCCTCGTTTCACAATTTTAGAAAACTCAAATATGAAAATAACGAAATCCCCAACTCTCTCCGTGGGTCCTTGAGTTGCGTAGAATTTCTAGGATCATCCCAAAATGCAACAAAAAATATGATATGCAAAGATGATCTAATGTATAACATTCCAAATTGAAAATTTGAGATGTTACATGAAAGGCGAAGAAATATTATGTGCCAACAAAATATTTCATGCATTATGTAGGACTTCATTGTTTATTTTTTGAGCTAAATGACTCTGGAATTGAAAAGCATAACAAATGAACTCTGAAAAGGTTGAAACTTGGCATGGTATCATCATTTCACCCCGCATAGCATGTGCTAAAAAGTTGAGAGGGTTACGGCAAAAACTGGATGCACTGCGTGTACAAACTGGACAGTCTCTTTCAAAGTATCACGGTTTCGGACGAAAACTCATCAGTTACAAAGGCATTTTATTTTTCTAAACTTATTCAACTCCAGAATTTTTGTGGGTTCAACATGCACCATTTAAATCCACGTCATCAATTTTCAACCATTTCTAACTTCATTCGCTATTTTCATGCATTTAACGGTTTTTTGAGCTAAATGACCTTGAAAATGAAAAGCACTACAAATGAACTCTAAAAAGGTTGAAACTTGGCATGGTATCATCATTTCACCCACATAGCATGTTCTAAAAAGTTGAGAGCGTTACGGCAAAAAATGGATGCACTTTGTGTACAGACAGGATAGTCCCTTTCGAAGTATCAGGGTTTCGGACAAAAACTCATCTGTTACAAAGGCATTTCATTTTTAAATTTATTTCCAATCCAAACTTTTTGTGCATTCAACATGCACCATTCAAAGCCACATCGTCAATTTTCAACCATTTCCGGCTTCATTCGCTATTTTTCATGCATTTAATGAATTTTTTTGAGCGAAATAACCCTGAAATTGAAAAGCACTACAAATGAACTCTGAAAAGGTTGAAACTTGGCATGGTATCATCATTTCACCCACATAGCATGTGCTAAAAAGTTTAGAAGGTTACGGCAGAAACTGGATGCACTTTGTGTACAGACTGAACAATCTCTTTCGAAGTATCAGTGTTTCAGACGAAAACTCATCTGTTAGAAAGACAGTTCATTATTTAAACTTATTTCAACTCCAGACTTTTTGTGCGTTCAACATGCACCATTCAAAGCCTCATCATCAAGTTTCAACCCTTTCTGACTTCATTCACTATTTTTCATGAATTTAATGATTTTTTTGAGCTAAATGACCCTAAAATTGAAAAACACTACAAATGAACTCTGAAAAGGTTGAAACTTGGCATCATATCATCATTTCACCCACATAGCATGTGCTAAAAAATTGAGAGGGTTACAGGAAATACTTGGCGCACTTCGTGTAGAAACTGGATAGTCTCTTTCGAAGTATCAGGGTTTCAGATGAAAACTCATCTGTTACAAAGACATTTCATTTTTTAACTTTTTTCAACTCCAGACTTTTTGTGCGTTCAATATGCACCATTCAAAGTCACATCATCAATTTTCAAGCCTTTCTGACTTCATTCGCTACTTTTCATGCATTCAATGAATTTTTTAGCTATAAAACTAAAAGAGCTAAACAAAATCCGTTTTTGATTAAAACACCCATTTAAAATAAAGCTAAAAATTACCAAATTGAATATAATGATAAAACACACTAATATTAAACAATATGAAAAAGAATCACTCACAAATCTTTTCAAGTAAAGTTATTCACAAACTAGTGATTCAGACAAATTTCAATGAACTAGCAGTGTGACCCGCGCATTTGCGCGGCTAGAATCTATGTACATTTTTACATGTATTGGCAAAAATCTTGAAAAGAAAATTAACTTTTATAAACATTCCCCCTCACTCAATTCATCATCTATTCAGTTTATCCGCTAATGCTAATGTCGTTTCCATAAACCTATGATATTTAGCATGACATAAATAATCAGTTATGTACTCGACATGATTTGTTGTTTCTACATTTATTGCTATTGTAAGAACATAGTTTTTATTGCCCAGTGATACTCTTATTCATAACTTATTCTTCTTACCCTTGTTTTGTCTGAATTTGTACATGCATATACTATATAGTTCTTCTCAGAGTAGTTCCTCTCAGCCTCACTTAGTCCTATGAGCTCCAGGTACGACAATAATCCATCTGCGGAAAAAAGTATGACAATAATTCATGAATGCTTTAGCATATCTTTTAGGGCGTTGATGTTTTTTGCATCCGTCGTTATGTATTTGTTGTTAAGGAATGGAAATCAAGATTTCCGCATAAAAGTATTCAAGATTTTAGAATTTTATGGATTTACTATAGAAATCTATGAAAAAGCATATAGATAAATTTCATATATTTCTCATTTAAAATTTCATGCTTATAATATTAATTATTTAATCTGAAGACATACATATAAAAACAATACGCTGACATCTGCTGCTTAATTATTTCACACAGTAGAGTACACATGAAATAGCTTACTGATTCGAGTTCTTACTTAAAAATCATCACTATAAAGTGTCATGTTTTTTTGTACTCATAATGTGATATTAAAAAGATATATTTTATTCATGACTTGGCGGTTAAGGATTTCAAATGGAGTTTGTTGGACTACAAAATATAATTTTAGAAATTCATATACTTAAGGCATCTTCGTCCGAGAAAAAAATGCATTTTAAATAATTTATTATTAAAAAATTTAAACAGGTATTCATTATCCGAAATATATTCGGCTTAGATTACATACTCGTGGGGTAGGGATTTTAGGTTTACTATCGGCCAATTTTAGTTACAAATTTTTGGTAGTTAGTGTATGTACAAAAGCTGCACGTCTCACCTTTATCATAAATTATCCATGTATGCCCAACATCATGTGTCCGGTTTGCTTGATTTTTTTATAAAGACTTGCTAGTTCTTCTTTTGATAATAGAAAGGCGCTACTTTCCCGTACATGTACATGTGATTGATGAATCCTTATGGTGTATGTCTCATCTTTTTTTTTTAACTTGCCGCACCCATTGAATCTAAATTTGGCACAATTTTTCCTTTTTGTAGTATAATAATGGGCCATGTTAGCAACGAAACTTTACGTGTTGGATGTTTATTTTTAAATGAGGATTATCCTGGCCTCTGCATCAAGCGATGCACACAATGTGGAATATGTGTACATGTTAATTTTCTGCATAACTTTTAGATTTTATTGTGGTCTGTATTATTAGAATTGGGAAATTAGCGGGCATGACAGTTTATAAAATTCGGGATGGCGGTGAATGTGCAAAAGAAAAAACTATATAACTATCTTATTCGGAACGAAAATGTGTATAGTTATTGCAAAACTACCTTGATTAATTTGTATGCAATAGAAGTTTTTTCTTGCTCCAAGTTTGAAGTTTTTCTTTGGTGCTACTCATAAGAACTTCATGAAAGAAAAGAAAAAGGAACATGTTGTATTCATACGTGTATGTGTGCTGATGCAAAAGTTGTGGTCACATGGCATACGAAAGATTTTTATCACAAACAGTGGAGCTCTAAGTTGAGTCTGAATCGTTTTACTATTATCAAAAAACAAAAAAACCGTAGACGATGTCAGCACATTTCCCCATGGAATCGTAGATGAAGTACACGTATTCTGCTAGGAACCTTCCTTTCTATGCGTAGTGTGTTATGGTCAGACTCTTCCTTTTTTCCGGAACTGGACCCTTCGCTAGATGGTTATTAAAAGGCATTGTTGGTTAGGAAAGAAAATTATGCTAGAACATCTCACAAAAAGCAAGCCATTTATTCAGTGGACAGAATCCGGTTGCCTAGATGCTAGAAAAAAAGATTTAAAGGGAAAATATGAGGAAATACATTCGGTAGACCTTCATTGTAGCAGATCATACCCATTGGATGTTACCTAAACAATATATAAGATTCTTAATAAAATGGATTATATAACAAAATTCCAACACATCGGCCATTTTTTGTAAAATATATAGTTTTTTTGTGGCAAAAAATTACACGTATTTTGCACACAAAGGGCTGATGCATATATCCTGTCTACAAATAGCCGATACTATTGTTTTTGTAAAATACGTAGTTACTTCATAACCAAGTGATCTCACACGGCACAATGTATATCCTATCTAAAAAATTAAAATAAATGCATATACCATCATAGAAAGAAAAGGCTATATCTTGCAAGCATGCATGCATTATATATGTATCAGCTAGCTCGTACGATCAAACACGTACCAAGTAGTAGCTGGTCTACATGAAGAATCAATTAGCATACGTGCTGTAGGAAAGAAAAAGATGGATCGGCGCACCTCATTCTTTTGGATCAGCGCACCTGTCCACATCGAGGCATCAGTATGCATGTGTTTTATTGTGCTTGGCTCAGGCTGAAGCCCTCGTCTCGTTCGCCCCTTGACTCGATCGTGCTGCCGCGACGGCGAGATGGCCACCCCATGGCCTTGTGCACCACCATATACGCCTTCGATTGTTGACAGTGATCCCACGGCCTTGTGCAGCGCCATATACAGTATATACGCCTTCGATTATATGCACTAATCTCAATCGTACACTGCTGGCCACTTGCATGGCAGCAGCCTCGGCGTCGGTGCACCCGCTAGATGACGGACACACAGGAGGTCACAGGCCTTGGCTTATTAAATAAGGAAGCTGTAAGCCTTGCTAGGCACGCATGATCCCCTTGTCCAATTCATCAGAGGTTTTGATTTTCCTATCTCTTCGCTCGGGCAAGCTGTTTTTTTTTCTGTGGAATCGGAAGGAATCGGTCCGATTTCTTGTCCTGTCCATAATGGTGGGTTTCGGTTGGATGTGTATCTGTTTTTTTTTTCTTTTTTTGGCCGAAACGTGTATCTATCTATACGTGACGTGGTCCAGCTATTAGTATGAAACATTATTTGTACGTAACGCATATATTTAAAATCTCAGCCCTTAATATCGGAAATTAATGGCCAAGATAATTTAAGCTATGTGGATCAACGTAATGGCTTGTTTTACTTATGTTTTAAGTATATAATAGATTCAAATTTAAACTATTCAAATTTGAAAACTACTGGCACTAACAGAAAGTTTATAATTTTTGTGATCTAAAGCAAAATAGTTCACTCAAAAACTCTAAATATTTGGCTCTAAGTAGAAACAAAAGAAAATAAACAAAGCAAAATGTAAAACAAAAAAACTGGGAAAAGACCTTTAGTCCCGGTTGCCACCACAATCCGGGACTAAAATTAAAAAAATAACAAAAAATCCCACCTAATAGGCCACAACGGCCTGCATACGACTAGAAACCCAACTACTAGTTGGGCCAGGATGTAGGCCCGCAGGGAAAGTAGGCCCCACAGGGCAATGAGAGGTTCGTTAGGCCCACACAGGCCTGCTTTAGAGAGGAGCTCAAAACGGTTGGTGAGGTGGGGCTCATAAACTGGTGCGAGCCCCTCTGCCTGGCGAGGTGGGACTAAACTTGCACCGCACCTCGCCGTTCCAGGACCAGACCTTTAGTCCCGGTTGGAGACACCAACCGGGACTAAAGGCCTGGGCTTTCCCGCCGCTTGGCCTGGTGAAAGTTGACCTTTAGTCCCGGTTCGTGGCTCACATTGATACTAAAGGGAGGGTCTTTAGTCCCGGTTGAAGCCACCAACTGGGACTAAAGGTGTTTGTATATAAGCGTCCTTCAAAATTCTTACCCCCACTCTATCCATTCTCTCAAAGCCGAACCACAGAGGACGTCGTCAGGCTCCTGCGCCGTCGCCCCGACGCCTTCACCTCCACCGACACTGGAGATCGTCGCCGTCCCCGACACCGGTGCCTCCTCCCCGATGCCATTTGTGCCTCCTCCCTGCCACCGCCCGCGCCTCCTCCCTTGACCGAACCCCGTCATCACGCGCCGCGCCCGCGTGCCCTCCTCCCCAATCGAGCCTCGCCGACCTCGACCTCGCCGTCGCCTACCTTTCCCGATGTGAGCTCACCTCCCCCTCAATCTCTCGCGATTTTTTTCATTAGATGTTTTAATTAGGCGCTTAATTAGTACATCTGTTTTTCTGTTTTTACTAGCTAAATGTGAGCTCGTCGCATAGATTGTTTCTTTTTCACTAGCTAGTTTTTTCTTCTGTTTTTTTAGATTTTTATACTTTTAATGTTGTATCATAGTATAGAAAAAATTGCATAGAAAAAAATTGCATAGGAAAGAGTCTATATATATATATATAGACAGTCTATTCTGCTAATATTAGCAGAATAACTATTCTGCATACCACTTCCGCACTGCACGCTAAACGCAAGTGCACTGCATCTTCTTGACGACGAGCACTGCAATATAGACTAGTGAACTTCGCGTCGAAAAAAACTGCACACAGTGTTTTTCTGGTACTGTTTTCGCTCTAATTTTTTGATTGTTTATCGGAACGAGGCATATAATATACCGTTGAAAAGCTATGGATTATGCGCAATTTCGACATGTTGAACAGTTTTCGAGATTCCACACGGTTTAAGAGTAGTTTTGAAAATGGTGCGGCGGATGACGAGTGGTAGCGAGCGTTTTTTCGCGTTTTTTTCTAAACCGCTTGTTAGAATGAAGCAAATGATACACCGTTCGATAGATATCGTCAAGGTGCATCTTTTTCATATATAAATGTTTCTCTAATTCGTTACGGTTTAAGAGCAGTTTCAAATTTACTAAATCGCGGAACTCTGTTTTTCAATTTTTTTGAAATTTTCGGTACTGTTTTTGCTCCAGTTTTCTAACCGTTTGTCGGAACGAGACGTATGATACGTCGTTGGAAAGCTACGGACAAGGCGCAACTTTCATATGTTGAACTAGTTTTGAGATTCCTTAAGTTTTTAGTTAATTATGAAAATCGTGCGGCTGACTTCGAGAGGCAGCGGCTGTTTTTTCGTGAAATTTTTATGAACGGCTGGTCGGAATAATTCAAATCATATGCCGTTGGAAAGATATCGATGAGACGCAACTTTTACATGTAGAACACTCTCTCTAATACCTTACGGTTTAAGATCAATTTTAAAAATACGAAAATGCGGACATTCTGTTTTTCGCGACACCAAAATCGACGAGTGAACCGCATCAGACACATGGACGCACTGCTTCAAACTGAAAACCGTACTGCATCGGACCGACAAGCGAGCTGCATGGTTCTTATACTCTTTTTTCTATTTTATTTTTACTAATGAGTTCTTTTTTTTATGAATGAGAGTGAACCGCAGAGATGAGGCCAAGTGAACCACATCAAGAGGGAAAGTGAAATGCAACACGAGTCTAAGTGAAACGATGAACCATATCATCTTTTTGCCTTCTTTAACTTTTTTTTATAAATGCATCTGAGCTGCATGGTGAGAGCTAGTGAGCTTCATTGGACGGGGAAGCGAGCTGCATTGTTCCTAAATGCAATTTTTATTTTTAAATGGATTGTGTGAAAAGTCCTTCGTAATGGACTTTTTTCAAGACCAAAGCGCACTGCATTTGCATAATATTCTTGATGCAAAAAGGTAAAAAATAATGAATCTCTAGGCAAACATACAGTCATACATACATCTCACATAGCAGAATTAGCTCTCAAGCACCACCAGCAACTAACTGAACCACATGGGCTACCTTTTGCCGCATTGCCCACTGCAAACACACGCCTAGTGCACTGCACTCGTGTGCAGTGCACTTTTTCTTTCACTGTTTGCTTTTTCATAATACACATTAACTGCATGATTTAATTAGCAAATGATCGTCAAGTTTTTTTTAGTGAGTGTGCAGTGCACTTCTTTTATCTTTGTTTGCTTCTTGGCTTCTCTCCTACAAAAGAAATTAATCTGAAACCGCAGCAATTAACAATAGTGGACTCAAGTGTCGGGCATCAGCACTGCCGTCGGGCCCAATCTTTGCAACGCGCGCGTAGCCGGACCGCACGCCGATGCCGGCGAACTGCACGCCGAAGGTGAGCTGCAGGCAACCCAATTGCATCGCCCACAAACTGCAGCGGTGGGCTGCATTCACCCATTAGCAGAACCGCTCGAGTACACGGCGTGAACTGCAAAAAAAAACCCAGCATGGATGTGCAAACCTCTCCATGGCTGTGCTCACTGCATAGATGCGTGTGTTCGTGGGATTCCCATGGTGGCTCTGGCGACGACCCGATTCGGCAGGCTCATCGGGCTCTGGATCCCCTCTCAGGGGAAGAGACAGCGAGGGGAAGGGGTGGCCCATCTCAAAGGTCATCGGTGGCCATCTATGCGCCCGCACCTCAGAGGAGGATGCAGCTCACCCGCTGACTCCCCTGCAGCACACATGTGGGACTCAAAATTTGAACGAGCAGCCAGCTTCCCTTGATGCTCCCGGGACAGCTTAGCTCCTTGGTTGTGACAGTGGACTGCATGGAGAGGAGGAAGTGGGGCACGTCTCTATGCGGTGTGGACTGCAGTGCCGTACACACCCGGTCGGAGCTGCTTCGTTGGGACACCGCGACGCCCGGGGCTGCGGTAGGGGGCGGTGGAGGCACTCTAGATCGAGGCCGCTTCCGCGTTGGCTGCGTGGCCAGCCATGGATCCGGAGATAGCGGCTCGGCGAAGCGTGTGGATGGCTGGATCCACGAGCCCGTGGCTGGCCAGATCCGGTGATGGCTCATCGTGGGGAGGCCGTCGGCGCGCGGGATGGAGGGGGGGGCGACGCCGGCTGGGAGGAGAAGAAGGCGGGGCGGCACCGGTTAGGAGGAAAAGGAGGCGGGGCGGCACCGACCGGAAGGAGGAGGAGGTGGGGCGGCGCCGGTCGGGAGGAGGAGGTGGGGCAGCGCCGGTCGAGAGGAGGAGGAGGGGCGGCCCTTACCGGGAGGAGGAGGAGGAGGCGGGGGGCTGTGGGTTGGGGAAGGGAGGCGCGCCGACCGGGAGTGAGAGAAGGCGGTGGGGTGGGGCGCCGCGGTGGTCGGGCCATCCCCGTGGTCGCCGACCGCCAGGCAGGTGGTGGGTGACGACGGTGCGGGAGGCAGGTGGTGGTGTGGTGGGGTACCGTGGAGGGAGGTTGGTGGAGTAGTGGGGTTCGAGGGAGAGTGGTGGGCGGCCGTGGGAGGAGGGGTGGGTTTTTCTGTTGGTGGTGTGCAGAATAAGGTTTGGGTGTGCAGAATAAGGTCTTAAGGGGTGTTATCATAATAGACCCACCCTATATATATATATAGTGACGCGCATCACCTCGGCGCCCCCTCCCTAGCGCCCTCACCTCCCGCCTCCCTGGGTCACCGGATCCCGATGGGATCTAGTCGAGACCTGCTCACCACAAACGGCGCGTCGCTCAGCCACCACCCAACCCCGGCGACCTCCAGCCACCTTCTACACGCGCAGCCACACCCACGCCCTGCACTCCTCCTCCTACCTCTGGCTCACCGCCTTCCCCTAAATCCTCTCTCTCCTCACGACCTCCCCTCTCCTCCCGGCTAGGAACCTCCCCCGTGCCGCTGCCCTGTTGCCTTCTCCAGCTCCGCCGCACCTCCGCCTTCCCCCGTGCTGCCAAGCTGCAACCTCCCCCCGCTCTGCCGCCCCACCTACTTCCTCCGTGATGCCGCAGCGCCATCGTCTGGATGCGCCTCCGTCGTGAACCTTTCCGGTGTGGGAGGCACCAGCAGGGGGCAGCGCTGGATGGCGCTCCAAGCTCAGGAGATGGGCGCGCAGCTGGATCAAATCAGGACTGAAGCCCTCCTTCCTCACACACTGATGCGTGCAGGCCCGGTGCTTCGATGGTGAGCGCGCCGGTGACCTCTGTTCTCCCTCCTTCCTCAACTCCTATATTCTTCTGCTCACAGACAGGGGCTTCTAGATGCCCCCCGTCATCTTCCCTTGGCCTGCCTCCCCTCCTCTACAAAACAAAAATGGGTAGCCACAGATGGCAAAACTAGGAGTTGCCTCTTGCCTGGTCATGCAGTTCCTTGGCTCGCGGCGTGCCGTCCGGTAGCACCACGAGCACGCCGGTTTCCACCATGCAGTTTGCTGGCTGGTTGGGCGTGGTTTCGTTGTCGCGGCAATGCAGTTCGATTGAGTGCTTCCAGTGTATACTTCAAATTAGTTATTTGTATGTTCAGATTTACATTGCAATGTGGTGAAGTGCCGGCTGGGTGGTGCTACAATGCAGTTCATTTGTGCTGCTCTCAGTTTTTGCTGTTGTTTTGCCTGGTGGTGCTCGAGTGCTAATTGTGCTATGTATGGTTGTATGCTAGTGGTTTGTGCTACAACGACATGCAGTTCAGCAGGCTGTGTCGTGTGGTTCACCGGGCCATGGAGTGCGGTTCACCGGCCGACGCCTTTGCTTCCGGTTTGCCATTTGCTTTGATATATTTGTTTTTATGTGGGTGATTTTTAAAACTGCATGGGCATTTTTGTAACAAATTGAAGAAACTTGTAGAAACCTAGTGCAGCTCGCTTGGTAAACTCATACGGTTCACTAACATTCCCTATAGAACTCCTTTGTTGTCCACTTGGTAAACACAAAGCAAAAACATCTCAAAAGAAGCTCGCTTCTATATTAGATGTAGTTCACTCGCTCAATCCCCAAGGTCCACTCGCTTGGTCAACACACGTAAAAAAATAATAAGTACGAAAAAGACAAAAAAACTCACGAGGTTCACTTTTGGTAGTGTTGCGGTTCACTTTCGGGAGTGGTGTGGTCCACTTTTGTTCAAAAAAAAAGTTGAAAAAAAAGACAACAAAAACTTGGGCGAGAATGTTTACGTCCGACAAAAATAAATCATGAAGTTCACTTGACTATCTGTTGCAGTGCGGTTTTCAATTTGAAGCAGTGCGTTCTGTGTGATGCATTACAAATGACGATTTTGGTCTCGCGAAAAACAGAGTGTCCGCTTTTCGGTAATTTTAAAATTGCTCTTAAACCGTAAGAAATTAGAGCGAGTGTTCTACATGAAAAAGTTGCGCCTCGTCAATATCTTTCCAACGGCGTATGATTTGAATCATTCTGATCATTGGTTTGTAAAAATTTCACGAAAAATGGCCACTGCCACTAATCGTCAGCCATACCATTTTCAAAATTAACAAAAAACTGTAAGGAGTCTCAAAAATATTTCAACATATAAAAGTTGTGCCTCGTTTGTAGCTTTCCAATGGCGTATCACACGCCTCATTTCAACAAATGGTTCAAGAACTGGAGCAAAAACAGTATAAAAATTACAAAAATTCGAAAAAACACAATTCCGCGATTTACTAAATTTAAAACTGCTCTTAAACCGTAGTGAATTAGAGAAAATAATAGATATGAAAATGATGCAGCTCGACGATATCTTTCCAACGCTCTATCATTTGCTTCATTTTGATGTGCGGTTTATAAAAAATCATGAAAATACGCTCGCTGCATCACGTCATACGCGCACTATTTTGAAACTGCTCTTAAACCGCGATGAATCTCGAAAAGTGTTCTAACATGATGAGGCTGTGCATTTTCCATAGCTATCCAACGATATATTATACGCCTCGTTCCAACAAGCGGTTTAGAAACTGGAGCGAAAACAATGCTGAAAAAATGCATGCAGTTTTTCATGTGACATTACATTGCTCATTTGATAGGGATGCAGTGCCCTCGCATTGAGTGTGCAGTGCGGAAGTGTTACTACAATAACTATTTTGCTAATATTAGCAGAATAGACCGGCTGTATATACATATATATAAAACTGTGTCTATCATAGCTTCCCACAGAACTAATTAAGACTTCCTAAACATTTAACGGTTTAAAAGTAAGTAAAAATATTAAATAAATAGGAGAGCCACACTCTAATATAATAAGATGATCCAATGGTGTGATTGTATGTGTCCTCAGCGAAAAAACAAGCATTCTAGCTCACTGTAGGATCAATATATATTGAAATATTTGTTCTTTTTGTCTAGGACACATGCAGTCATATTTTTTCAATCCATCCGTTGGACCATGTTATATTATAGGTGGGTTGGTTCAGTATTATTTTCAGGATTTTTGAGAAATTTTACACCGTTGAAAAGCTTAACTAGTTATGTGGCAAGCTATTGTAGAAAATCCTACTTCCATATATATAAAACTATGTCTATCACAACTTGCCACAGAACTAGTTAAGGCTTCCTAAATATTTAACGTTTTAAAAGTAAGTAAAAAAAATGAAACACCTAGGGGAGCCTCACTCTAATATAATAAGATGATCCAATGGTATGATTGTGAAAATATGCATTTATGTGTCCTCAGTGAAAAAACAAGCATTCCAGCTCACCACAGGATCAATATATATTGAAACATTTGTTCTTTTTGTCTAGGACACATGTAGTCGTATTTTTGCAATCCATCGGTTGGACCATGTTATATTATAGGTGTGTTGGTTCAGTATTTTTTTCAGGATTTTTGAGAACTTTTACACCCTTGAAAACCTTAACTAGTTCCGTGGCAAGCTATTGTAGAAAATCCTACTCCCATATATAAAACTGTGTCTATCATAGCTTGCACAGAACTAGTTAAGGCTTCCTGAACATTTAACGGTTTAAAAGTAAGTAAAAAATATGAAATAAATAGGGGAGCCTGACTCTAATATAATAAGATGATCCAACCGTGTGATTGTGAAAATATGCATTTATGTGTCCTCAGCGAACAAAACAAGCATTCCACCTCACTGCATGATCAATATATATTGAAACATTTGTTCTTTTTGTCTAGGACACATGGAGTCATATTTTTCAATCCATCCGTTGGACCATATTATATTATAGGTGTGTTGGTTCAGTATTTTTTTCAGGATTTTTGAGAACTTTTACACCGTTGAAAAACTTAACTAGTTTTGTGGCAAGCTATTGTAGAAAATCTTACCCCTATATATATATATATATACGGCCTGTGGTGATCATTACATGTATTAACTTATTTGTATATATACATATATATATTAATGAATCGATCTTTCTTTTTTTAGCCCTCCGGATCGAGCAAATATTCTACAAGCAGGGCAGTACGAGGTCCGGCCAAAAGGTTGCACGCTAGCATAAAGTACAACATCGATGATATCAAACCATGTGGCGAACCACTTGCTCCTATAAAGAATGCAGACAACTTTAAGCGTCAGTGCAGAGTTATTATCAGGGACCAAATCCTGATCTCCGTTCAAGAATGGAATAAGCCAAAGGGAGATCGAGGAGTTAGTTTTGTCTTCGAAAGAGCAAAAGATCTACTTTGGGAATCGCTAATGTCACATTTCACCCTACCAGAGCATTTGGCAGATGCAGAAAGGGAGAAAGTCAAGAAGAGTGCTCTTAAGAAGATGGTCACACAATTCTGCAACCACAAGAAAAGAATATGGAAAGGCTACGAAGAAGCAGGAAAGCAAATGATACGTCTCCAACGTATCGACTTTTTCTCATGCTTTTCCTCTTGTTTTGGGCTCTAATTTGCATGATTTGAATGAAACTAACCCCACAATGATGCTATTTTAGCAGAACTACCATGATGTTGTTTTTGTGCAGAAATAAAAGTTCTCAGAATGCAACGAAACTTTGTGAGGAATTTTTATGGAATAAAATAGGATTTTTGGAGCCAAGACCCACCAGAGAGGGGCCCTTGGGTGGGTACAACCCACCAGGACGTGCCCCCTCTCCTGGCGCGCCCAGGTGGGTTGTACCCACCTGGTGGCCCCGTTGATGATCCCCCTGACAGTATAAAATCACATTATTCCAGAAAAAATAGGGGAGAAAGAATTATTGCGATCCATGAGACGGAGCCGCCGCCAAGCCCTGTTCTTCCTCGAGAGGGAAGATCTGGAGTCTGTTTGGGGCTCCGGAGAGGGGGGTCTTCGTTCTTTGTCATCACCAACCCATTTCCATCGCCAATTCCGTGATGCTCCCCACTGGAAGTGAGTAATTCCTTCGTAGGCTCAATGGTCGGCGAGGAGTTGGATGAGATTCATCATGTAATCGAGTTAGTTTTGTTAGGGCCTGATCCCTAGTATCCACTATGTTCTTAGATTGATGTTGCTATGACTTTGCTATGCTTAATGCTTGTCACTTTGGGCCCGGGTGCCATGATTTCAGATCTGAACCGTTTATGAATTCATCATTATATCCATGTGTTAGATCCGATCTTGCAAGTTATAGTCACCTACTACGGTTATGATCCGACAACCCCGAAGTGACAACAACCGGGCCCACTCTCGATGATGATCGTGGTTTGAGGAGTTCATGTATTCACTATGTGTTAATGCTTTGTTCTGGTTCTCTATTAAAAGGAGGCCTTAATATCCCTTACTTTCCAATATGGACCCCACTACCACGGGAGGGTAGGACAAAAGATGCCATGCAAGTTCTTTTAATAAAGCACGTCTGACTATTTAAGGAATACATGCCTACATTACATCGATGAACTAGAGCTAGTGCCGTATCTCCCGAGGTTATAACTGTCACATGATGAATATCATCCAACAAGTCACCGATCCCATGCCTATGAATTTATCATATATTGTTCTTGCTAAGTTACTACTATTGCTAATGCTATCGTTACTGCTACAATATCATTGCTACCACTGTTACTATTACCGTTGCTACTGTCCCTACTATCAAAACTATCAAACTACTGTGGTACTAATCACTTTGCTGCAGATAATTAATCTCCAGGTGTGGTTGAATTGACAACTCAGCTGCTAATACCTTCAAATATTCTTGGGCTCCCCTTGTGTCGAATCTATAAATTTGGGTTAAATACTTACCCTCGAAAACTGTTGCGATCCCCTATACTTGTGCGTTATCAAGACCTTTTTCTGGCACCGTTGCCAGAGAGCATAGCTATATTTGTTGAGTCACTTGGGATTATTATCAATTTATCACTATGAATAATCTGAAGGATCCAAAGACTAAGATATTTCCCTCAAGTACGAAGGGAGGTAAGGAACTGCCATCGAGTTTTGCTTTAGATTCACCTTCTGTTATGAGTAAACTTGCAACACCGCCACCACATGCTATTGATTCTGATATGTCGCAAGTTATTGATGATGCTACTTCTACTATGAATTATGCTTATGATGATGCTAGTATCATGCTTGATAATGATGATGTGCCACTTGGTGAATTTCTTGATGAACAAATTGCTAGAGTAATACAACATGATATTGTTGAATCTGATGATGAGCTTGAAACTGAAACTCCTGAAACACTTGCTAGAGCTAGCCCTCCTAGATATGAATTGCCTAAGGTACATGAAGGCTACGTTATGAGTGAAGAGGCAACTAGAGATATTCTTGCTTGTAAGGATAGAGATGATCTAGAGAAATTATTACACAAGTATAAAGAAAAATCTCTGAATGCTAGAATGAAATGTGATCCTAAGTTTGCTACTTCACCTATTGCTATTGCCGATAAGGATTATGAATTCTCTATCGACCCAGAGTTAATTACATTGGTTGAATCTGATCCTTTCCATGGTTATGAAACTGAAACTGTTGTGGCATATCTTACTAAGTTGAATGATATAGCCACCCTTTTTACTCATGATGAGAAAACTCGATAGTACTTTATTTTCAAATTATTTCCTTTCTCGTTAAAGGGCGATGCTAAAGCTTGGTACAATACTTTTACTCCTAGTTGTGTGCGTAGTCCCCAGGATATGATTTACTACTTCTCTAAAAAATATTTTCCTGCTCATAAGAAACAAGCTGCCTTACAGGAAATATTTAAGTTTGTTCAAACTAAAGAAGAGAGTCTCCCACAAGCTTGGGGGAGGCTTTTCTAGTTACTTAATGCTTCGCCTTATCATCCTCTTATGTCACATCCCTAGCTTCAGGCATTGCTCTAGGTTAGCTTCATGTGTGCATCATGTCTATATTTTTGAAACTTGAATTGAGGAATATTGGAAGCCTCAAAACCCTAAATAAAAGAGGGGCAAAAACCCTAGAAATCTCATTCATTGCTCCAAAATGCTCTTCTTAAATGTTTGATAATTTTTGGTAAGGGTTCTGGTCCCAACCAAAATATTGAACATTTTTAAGGATTTATTTTTGGGACTTTGGATTTAATTCATTAGCTATTTGAATTTGAGTTATATTCATATAATTAGAATATAATTTCAAATACCCCTGAAATATTTTATAAGCTTTTGGAAAAGTCCATCTAGCAATATAAAATATTCAGAGGAGTTTTTGACATTGTTTGAATTATTTTAAATTCAAAACAATGGCAAAATAAATTAAATAAAACAAAACAGAACAGAAAAATATAAAACAGAACTTACCTGGCCCCTTACCTGGCTGGCCCAGTGGACAGCCCAGCCCACTGGCCTGGTGCCAGTCGTCCTCTACCTCTGCCAGTAGGCAGAGGAGGGAGACAGCGCACGCGCGCGCCGTGGTGACACGCCACCTCCCTGCCTGCCTGCGTCCCTCGCCACCGCGACGCCTCGGGCCTTCTCTTCGGCGCCGCCTCGAACCCCTGGACCCCCTCACTCGTCCCCTTCGTCTCTCCTTCGCCTCTCCCTCTCGCACATCCGAACGCCTCCGCCGCCGCCGCTCGCAACCACCGCAACCACAGCCACTCCCTCGCTCCCTCTCTGCGTACCCGAGCTCCGCCACGACCCCGTGGAGCAACACACTCGATGCACGCGACCAGAAGAGGCCCCAGCCGACCGGAGCATCGTCGTCTTCACCTCCGGTGCCCGGAGATCGACTCCACCGATTCGGCGCGTCCAGAGCTTCCCCGACCTTGTCGTCTCCTCCGCTAGCCCCTCCGTGAGCTCTCCTACGTTTCCCCTCTCTCCCCGTTGGTTTCTCGTGCAGTAGCCATGCTAGCCACCGTACCGAGCGCCGCCGTCCGCCATGGACGCCGGGCATGGCACTGACGTGCTGTTGCGGCCAGTCCGACGAGCCTAGCATGCTCCTAGCTGCCCCAGGAGTCCGCATAGCCCCTCAGCCAGCCCCCTAGCGCTCCGTAACCTCGCTCCGCCCAAACCCGAGCTCCGGCAGCCGCCGCGGCCTCCACTCCGGCGAGCTCC
This sequence comes from Triticum aestivum, assembly GCF_018294505.1. NCBI lineage: Eukaryota > Viridiplantae > Streptophyta > Magnoliopsida > Poales > Poaceae > Triticum > Triticum aestivum. Next base: position 62,920,599 of record NC_057804.1, on the reverse strand, counting down.
GGCCACCCCGCGCCTCCTGCATGCCTCCTTTGGATGCGCGCAAGCAAGGGCAACCCTCTGGTGCCCTTGGCTTGGCCCAAAACCGCTCGCAGCGCCACTCCGGCGAACTCCCGCCCCAGTTTTGGTCGTAGCCGGCCGAACTCCGGCGAAGTCGACGTGTCACTTAATTAGCGCTAATGACCCCACTAACTAACCCCCCTCCCTCTCACTGACTACTGGGGCCACGCCCCTAACTAACACTAGTTTAATTTCTGTTTAATATTATCTAATCACTGTGGACCCACACGTCAGAGTTGACCATGATGACGTGGATGTTGACCTGACCCCACCTGTCAGCGAGCTAAACAGCCCTGGGTCACTGACCAGTGGACCCCACTGGTCAGGTTTGACCTGGAGGCGCCCTGTTAACCTGCTGACGTCATGATGATGTCAGGCTGACGCAATAAGTATTTTCTGGAATTTAAATAATCTTAAATGATTTAATAATTCCAGAAAATGCCTAAAACTTCTAAAAATCATAGAAAATTAACCGTAACTCCAAATTAAATAATTTATATATGAAAAATTATCAGAAAAATTCAAGGAATCCATCTGTACCATTTTCATGCATGTTAGAACAACTTATAGGTGCTGTTTAGCACAAATCAATTAAATGGCATTTGAATAATCACATATGGAGTTTGAATTTGAATATTATATTCAAACCAACTCCATTTAACTTGTTGCTAGATGCATTAGCCCAAAACACATTCATTTTGCCATGTCATGATCATGCATCATATTGTGCATTGCATTGATTGTGTTCCCTTCTATGTTGCCGGTATTTGTCCCCTCTCGATAGACGTGATATCGATGATGTGATCGTTGACACTGATGAAGAGCTATATTATCTTCAGAAGTGCCAGGCAAGCAAAACCCCCTTGTTCATTCTGATACAATCCCACTCTCTCGCTCCTGCTCTCTTTTACTGCATTAGGACAACACCGATTCAACTGTTACATGCTGCGGTAGTTGAACCCCTTTATCCTCTGCATGACCTGTCATTGCCACAGTAAATAGATGAAACCCACTAGCATGAGTAGGAGTTGTTTGAGCCCTGTTGTGCCTACTCATTCATGTTTGTTTGTCATGCCTGCTACTGCTTAGAGTTGAGTCAGGTCTGATTCATCGGGGATGAATTAGAGGTGTGTGAACATGTCCTACTATGTGTGAGCTAAGTGTGTGAACACGATTTGGTAAAAGGTGTCGGTGAGAGGCCATGTAGGAGTACATGGTGGGTTGTCTCATTGAAGCCGTCCTTAGGAACTGAGTTCTGTGTTTGTGATCCATGATTCAGCTACTACCATACATTGGGCCCTGAAATATGACCTCGCTCGACTTCTTATTCACCCTTGTCCTCTGTCCAGGAGTTGCAAGTAGTTTCTGGTGTTTGTAGTATGCTGGAGGCCGTGGACAGCGCTGACCGTAGGGGTGGGCTGCGATGCGGTAGGCACGTGGCCGGGTATACCGGGCGCCCGTTTGGTGTCACGGAACCCTGTTCACATCGTTTGGGGCTGTGAGCGAAACTCCGGCCGGATCTCCTCATGGATGGAACCCGAATAGGCGATAAACCTGGACTAGAGACTTAGGTGTTTAGGTAGGTCGTGGTCTACACCCACGTCGGCTTTCGCTTGAAGTCTGCCGAGCACATGTCGTGTGCAGACGCTAAGTGGTGGAAACATGTATGAAGAAGTACACCCCGGCAGGGTTAACATCATCTATTCGAATAGCCGTGTCCGCGGTAAAGGACTTCTAGGTTGCTTATATCAGTTCATAGACAAGTAAAAGTGGATACTCTAAAATACGCAAGATAAGCGTGAGTGCTATGGATGGCGTTCTCGTAGGGAGACGGGAGCGGATCCATAGTGGTGTATTGATATGGTGAATATGTGGACTCGTGTGCGCCACCTCAAAAGAGTTACTTGCAGTCGTAGTTTAGGATAGCCACCGAGTCAAAGCTGGCTTGCTGCAGTCAAACCCCTCCCCCCTTGTTGATAATGATGCATATGTAGATAGATCTGATGTAAGTCTTGCTGGGTACATTTGTACTCACGTTTGCCTATTTTATGTTTTTGCAGAGAGACTTCGGTCTCACTAGTAGTTTCGCGTGGACTTCGACGTTTAGCTTGTTACCTCAGCTACGATCTTGTGCCCTCGGCAGGATCTGATAGATAGTCAGGCTTCTCAGCCTTTTTCATTTATAGATGTCTGTACTCAGACATGATAGCTTCCGCTTGTGTTTTGACTTGTATGCTCTGAATGTTGGGTCATGAGACCCATGTTTGTAATATCTCGCTCCTCGGAGCCTAATGAATAAATACTTGAGTCGTAGAGTCATGTTGTGATGCCATGTTGTATTTGCACATATCAAGCATATTGTGTGTATGTTATTGAAATGCTTGGTATGTGTGGGATCTGGCTATCTAGTTGTTTATCCTTAGTAGCCTCTCTTACCGGGAAATGTCTCCTAGTGTTTCCACTGAGCCATGGTAGCTTGCTACTGCTCCGAAACACTTAGGCTGGCCGGCATGTGTCCTTCTTCGTTCCTGTGTCTGTCTCTTCGGGGAAATGTCACGCGATGAATACCGGAGTCCTGTTAGCCCGCTACAGCCCGGTTCACCGGAGTCCTGCTAGCCCAGTGCTACAGCCTGGATTCACTCGCTGATGACCGACACGTTCGATGTTGGGTCATGGATGCCTGTCCCTGTAAGTTTGGGCCACTTTGGGTTTACGACTAGCCATGTCAGCCCGGGCTCCTTATCATATGGATGCTAGCGACACTATCATATACGTGTGCCAAAAGACGCAAACGGTCCCGGGCAAAGGTAAGGCGACACCCGTGGGAATACCGTGCGTGAGGCCGCAAAGTGATATGAGGTGTTACATGCTAGATCGATGTGGCATTGAGTCGGGGTCCTGACAGCGTTGGTATCAGAGCTTGACTGCCTGTAGGATTACCAAGCCAAACTGGTCGAAGTTGAGTCTAGAAATTCTTTAGTTATATAAGGGAATTGATTGTGGGATGGAACGTAAGGCTCTTTTTACTCCTTATACCTCATGGCCTTCTGATCTGAGTCATCATCTTCTCTTCTACGGCGATTAAGAACTAGGCTATCTCTTCTTTCTATCAGGATCACGTGTTACTAATCCGTAGACTTATAAGATTGTTGATTCAAGCCTCAGTTCAGTTCCTACTACCTTCTGTATGTTAACTGTTGATCTCGAAACCTTGATATTGTGCTTCTGAGTGGTTATGCCACCATTTTTGTGAATGTCTCAAATCTTTTCTGAGCATTTACAGCCGTTACGCTGTCCGAGTCATCCTAGGTTTCTAAATAGTCTGATGCATTTGCAAAATCCTTTCCCTCTGGTTTCGATGTTCCTTTATGCCAGCTCAATCACACTAATTGTTGAGTTGAGGTATTCTATTGCCTTGGCATTTATGTTGGAATTATTATTATGACCCTAGGTGTCTTAGGGGATCATCTAGTAGTTTAGCCATGACTTGTGTTCCCAGTGTGATGATTCTGGCCATCATTCTCGAAAGCATCCCGTGATGCTACTTAGTAATAGGTATTCTATCCCTGGGTTTTGAACCCGAGATTCACCCTACTTGCTTCATGTTGATAGTAATTGCTAGCGCCCTTAGGATATTAGTAACCTTTGCGATAGTCCTTGAAGTCCGTGGTATCTTCTTCTTCCAAATACCATGAACTACTTATGGCAGAAGTTCCTCGTTGAACTGAACGATCACAACCAGAGTGCTCTTGATGAGTTCTCCATGCTATATTGTGACTCTGCCAGCTCAATCTTTCTGCATGGGTTATCCGGAAGAATTATGTTGAACCTGGTTTGACATACTAATCTACGCATCCACAACTCAAAAAGTTATATGTTCCTTTGAATTGTCCCTCTTTAGTTGTCTACTGACCTTCGTCTATCAATTGATAGTCAGGAGTAATTGTGCATTCGTGTTATCGATGCCTATTACCCTTGGGGTCCGTCAAGCCATTCTGTCCTGAATGACTTGGAGAAACAAACTCCAGTACCTCATCCATATCTAGGATTGGGTCAAAGCAATTGTATTCCGCAGATCAAATTGCTAATCCAGCTTTTGGTTCTGTTCTACCTTGGAGTATTACCCCCTTTATGTCAGAATTGTCATGAGAACTGCACCAACTCTCATGAATTTTGATGTAGTGATACTTCTCACCATCATTAGTCATTCCTCGGCCCTCGTGTTGATGCAACCGGAATACCAACAAATGAATTGTGATGTGTGAAATCAATACTCCCAGCAACCTCGTTGCTTGGTAGTTAAAGGATAATAATTTCATTCTTAGCATGTTGGTTAGTGAATCATCATTCTAGGACTGATCGTGCTACCTAGTCCTTATTTCGGTGCACCCTTCGATTGATGAGTTAGGATCTTGTCAAGCCCTCACTCCTTTGGTCATATCGTCTTGCCCTCAAAAGCGAGATTGTTCTCGAGCTTAGTAACATACCGGTGGTTCGTGATTTCCGAAGATCTTCTCGGAAGTATTACCAGGTTGTCACCTGACCGCTATGTTGAGCTCGTGATCAAGTTGGTTTCTTGTGAACCACCTTCTCTCCAAGAATCGGTGTTAGATATCCCTGAGCTAGTTGGTTAAGCTAAACGACAACTTGGAGGGTTGGAAGATAAAAGCTTGCCTGACTTAGTTTGTTCCAAAGGGATATCCTTGTGTAGTGTGTGTTGAAGAAAGATGATATCTTCATCGATTGGTCCCTGTGATCAGTTGCTGGACCTATTGTCTTATCAATCCTTTGATTTGAGTGTGGGCCATCGTCAAATCAAATCAGTACCAACGATGCTCGTAATGTTGTCTTATTCGTGGTTGATCCCTCGAGCATACACCATTACATCTTTGGTCTGACCAATGCTATCACCGTGTTCACTTAACTATGGAATTCCTTTTAAAAGGAAACCCGGATGAATTGTTGTTGAGCCCATTGACAACATCCTTATCTCCTCCATGATTTTGTTGAGCATTAAGCTAGTGTTGGAAATTTTTGAAAGCATTTGTTCATGCTAGCTCATGAAGCATATGTTTGGATGAAGGTAGTGACTTCCTTTAATTCATGTGCATCTGATGCAAGTTGCCACCGTGGATTCGAGAAAGTCAATGTTGCTTTCTTTGGAATCATTCCAAATCAGTCATGCACACGTGCGAAGAATGCTGTGGTTTGAAGACTTGCAACCTTCAATCTATATGTATCCCTAGCACACCAAGCCACTGGTTGATTTGTTCAAGGAGAAGGAGTTCCTTCATAAGAGCTAATCCGGACTTATGTAAGGACTTCGATACCCTCGTTGATGGTTCCCCCTCCTGAACTCGGTAGTGTTTTATTATAAGACTACTTTGTGGTCATGCTTGTCTGGGACAACGTGTTCACATGTTGTAGCAGAACCAGCTCATGTTTTGGAGCTTGCTATCGTAATTCATTTCCCGAGAATCTCGCAACGTCATCTCGTCGATTTGTGTTGCGAACTTCCGTTTTTCTTCCTAGACTCGATGAGTCTGGAATATCCTGACACCAACCAGATCTGAATCTCAGGCAGATATGATGGTTGGAATATTTCCCAAGAATTATAATATTGGTCGCGCGATAACCGGTAAAGTGGATGTCGTGGCCAACACACCCAGCCGGAAGACCTGTTATTATAATATCTTGATTGATGAAGTTGGCCACCTCCCCTAAGGATTTCGTAGGATTTACTCCCTAGTTGCCCCTATGGATTTTTGTGTTCCCGAAGTCCGACCTTTTACTTGATGTTTTAGATATCAAACCATATCTATGAATGGGTTATACTAGCACATCAAGGAGAACATTAGAAGCGGAGTGCTAAATGTCTCTCGGTCGATCATCCAGATTTTATTTGCTTGGCCTCGCTAAGGTGAAATCTGAGAAAGTGTTATCCTCCTTCGCATCTGCATCGTCCATCGCTATTCATCATGGTAGTATGTTGTGTTGTCAGCACCCTTGACGCGGTTGTTGATAAAACCTTGATGATTGTGGAAATGCTCAAGTTCTTGAGAGCACGCACAAGCGCTAGGTATTATCGCCGGCACTAACCGGGATTGCTCCTAGTCTCGTCGGTTATGCTATAACCACTCCAACAGTGAATTCACTCTTTATTGTTGGGTTCTTCCCCAGTTACCAGAATCATTCCCAGCATTTGCATTTTGTTCCTAGCTTGCACCGCCAATGTGCCATTCTACCATGGGTCTCTTCCATTTCCGGTGATAAGCAAATTCATCCAGTACGTTGTCTTCAACAAGGTAATCCACATCATCCAAGTCCGAGTATGCCATTCTACCGACCCCCTTCAAACGATCGCTCGAGAATTGCCTTAGGCTGGTTCTAAGAGTTACAATGATCCCTGAATCAAAGGTAATTCTTTTTGCCACTCAAGATGATAATCTACGAATCACCCTTCTCCAGGATGTTTCGTCGTGGTATCATGGCAATTCAACTCCTCGCTATGTTGACAACCGATCGCCACAATCTTAAGTCTGGAATTGTTGTCTACCTAGTGAACCTCGTCACCTGCTCCACTCCATCCCTCCAGAGGTATGCTTCGTCTCTCAGCTCGAGAGATGTTGCTATGTCCCATTCCGTGAGTTAATCCTGAGTTGTTCGACCTCCGAGAAGAACGATTCTTTTAGGGTCTTTCCTTTCCTATCGTTGTCATGATTAGCTGGAGTTCTCAGAACAAGACATCAAGACAATGATGGTGAATGAATCAACGTTCAACTGAAGTACACCCTGGATCGTGAAGATTATACTAGTCTGCGTTACCCTTCACTTTACCCTACGCTTGAATCTCGAGACGAGATTCTTGTTTAGTGGGGGTGAGTTGTCACATCCCTAGCTTCAGGCATTGCTCTAGGTTAGCTTCATGTGTGCATCATGTCTATATTTTTGAAACTTGAATTGAGGAATATTGGAAGCCTCAAAACCCTAAATAAAAGAGGGGCAAAAACCCTAGAAATCTCATTCATTGCTCCAAAATGCTCTTCTTAAATGTTTGATAATTTTTGGTAAGGGTTCTGGTCCCAACCAAAATATTGAACATTTTTAAGGATTTATTTTTGGGACTTTGGATTTAATTCATTAGCTATTTGAATTTGAGTTATATTCATATAATTAGAATATAATTTCAAATACCCCTGAAATATTTTATAAGCTTTTGGAAAAGTCCATCTAGCAATATAAAATATTCAGAGGAGTTTTTGACATTGTTTGAATTATTTTAAATTCAAAACAGTGGCAAAATAAATTAAATAAAACAAAACAGAACAGAAAAATATAAAACAGAACTTACCTGGCCCCTTACCTGGCTGGCCCAGTGGACAGCCCAGCCCACTGGCCTGGTGCCAGTCGTCCTCTACCTCTGCCAGTAGGCAGAGGAGGGAGACAGCGCACGCGCACGCCGTGGTGACACGCCACCTCCCTGCCTGCCTGCGTCCCTCGCCACCGCGACGCCTCGGGCCTTCTCTTCGGCGCCGCCTCGAACCCCTGGACCCCCTCACTCGTCCCCTTCGTCTCTCCTTCGCCTCTCCCTCTCGCACATCCGAACGCCTCCGCCGCCGCCGCTCGCAACCACCGCAACCACAGCCACTCCCTCGCTCCCTCTCTGCGTACCCGAGCTCCGCCACGACCCCGTGGAGCAACACACTCGATGCACGCGACCAGAAGAGGCCCCAGCCGACCGGAGCATCGTCGTCTTCACCTCCGGTGCCCGGAGATCGACTCCACCGATTCGGCGCGTCCAGAGCTTCCCCGACCTCGTCGTCTCCTCCGCTAGCCCCTCCGTGAGCTCTCCTACGTTTCCCCTCTCTCCCCGTTGGTTTCCCGTGCAGTAGCCATGCTAGCCACCGTACCGAGCGCCGCCGTCCGCCATGGACGCCGGGCATGGCACTGACGTGCTGTTGCGGCCAGTCCAACGAGCCTAGCGTGCTCCTAGCTGCCCCAGGAGTCCGCATAGCCCCTCAGCCAGCCCCCTAGCGCTCCGTAACCTTGCTCCGCCCAAACCCGAGCTCCGGCAGCCGCCGCGGCCTCCACTCCGGCGAGCTCCGGCCACCCCGCGCCTCCCGCATGCCTCCTTTGGATGCGCGCAAGCAAGGGCAACCCTCTGGTGCCCTTGGCTTGGCCCAAAACTGCTCGCAGCGCCACTCCGGCGAACTCCCGCCGCAGTTTTGGTCGTCGCCGGCCGAACTCCGACGAAGTCGACGTGTCACTTAATTAGCGCTAATGACCCCACTAACTAACCCCCCTCCCTCTCACTGACTACTGGGGCCACGCCCCTAACTAACACTAGTTTAATTTCTGTTTAATATTATCTAATCACTGTGGACCCACACGTCAGAGTTGACCATGATGACGTGGATGTTGACCTGACCCCACCTGTCAGCGAGCTAAACAGCCCTGGGTCACTGACCAGTGGACCCCACTGGTCAGGTTTGACCTGGAGGCGCCCTGTTGACCTGCTGACGTCATGATGATGTCAGGCTGACGCAATAAGTATTTTCTGGAATTTAAATAATCTTAAATGATTTAATAATTCCAGAAAATGCCTAAAACTTCTAAAAATCATAGAAAATTAACCGTAACTCCAAATTAAATAATTTATATATGAAAAATTATCAGAAAAATTCAAGGAATCCATCTGTACCATTTTCATGCATGTTAGAACAACTTATAGGTGCTGTTTAGCACAAATCAATTAAATGGCATTTGAATAATCACATATGGAGTTTGAATTTGAATATTATATTCAAACCAACTCCATTTAACTTGTTGCTAGATGCATTAGCCCAAAACACATTCATTTTGCCATGTCATGATCATGCATCATATTGTGCATTGCATTGATTGTGTTCCCTTCTATGTTGCCGGTATTTGTCCCCTCTCGATAGACGTGATATCGATGATGTGATCGTTGACACTGATGAAGAGCTATATTATCTTCAGAAGTGCCAGGCAAGCAAAACCCCCTTGTTCATTCCGATACAATCCCACTCTCTCGCTCCTACTCTCTTTTACTGCATTAGGACAACACCGATTCAACTGTTACATGCTGCGGTAGTTGAACCCCTTTATCCTCTGCATGACCTGTCATTGCCACAGTAAATAGATGAAACCCACTAGCATGAGTAGGAGTTGTTTGAGCCCTGTTGTGCCTACTCATTCATGTTTGTTTGTCATGCCTGCTACTGCTTAGAGTTGAGTCAGGTCTGATTCATCGGGGATGAATTAGAGGTGTGTGAACATGTCCTACTATGTGTGAGCTAAGTGTGTGAACACGATTTGGTAAAAGGTGTCGGTGAGAGGCCATGTAGGAGTACATGGTGGGTTGTCTCATTGAAGCCGTCCTTAGGAACTGAGTTCTGTGTTTGTGATCCATGATTCAGCTACTACCATACATTGGGCCCTGAAATATGACCCCGCTCGACTTCTTATTCACCCTTGTCCTCTGTCCAGGAGTTGCAAGTAGTTTCTGGTGTTTGTAGTATGCTGGAGGCCGTGGACAGCGCTGACCGTAGGGGTGGGCTGCGATGCGGTAGGCACGTGGCCGGGTATACCGGGCGCCCGTTTGGTGTCACGGAACCCTGTTCACATCGTTTGGGGCTGTGAGCGAAACTCCGGCCGGATCTCCTCATGGATGGAACCCGAATAGGCGATAAACCTGGACTAGAGACTTAGGTGTTTAGGTAGGTCGTGGTCTACACCCACGTCGGCTTTCGCTTGAAGTCTGCCGAGCACATGTCGTGTGCAGACGCTAAGTGGTGGAAACATGTATGAAGAAGTACACCCCTGCAGGGTTAACATCATCTATTCGAATAGCCGTGTCCGCGGTAAAGGACTTCTGGGTTGCTTATATCAGTTCATAGACAAGTGAAAGTGGATACTCTAAAATACGCAAGATAAGCGTGAGTGCTATGGATGGCGTTCTCGTAGGGAGACGGGAGCGGATCCATAGTGGTGTATTGATATGGTGAATATGTGGACTCGTGTGCGCCACCTCAAAAGAGTTACTTGCAGTCGTAGTTTAGGATAGCCACCGAGTCAAAGCTGGCTTGCTGCAGTCAAACCCCTCCCCCCTTGTTGATAATGATGCATATGTAGATAGATCTGATGTAAGTCTTGCTGGGTACATTTGTACTCACGTTTGCCTATTTTATGTTTTTGCAGAGAGACTTCGGTCTCACTAGTAGTTTCGCGTGGACTTCGACGTTTAGCTTGTTACCTCAGCTACGATCTTGTGCCCTCGGCAGGATCTGATAGATAGTCAGGCTTCTCAGCCTTTTTCATTTATAGATGTCTGTACTCAGACATGATAGCTTCCGCTTGTGTTTTGACTTGTATGCTCTGAATGTTGGGTCATGAGACCCATGTTTGTAATATCTCGCTCCTCGGAGCCTAATGAATAAATACTTGAGTCGTAGAGTCATGTTGTGATGCCATGTTGTATTTGCACATATCAAGCATATTGTGTGTATGTTATTGAAATGCTTGGTATGTGTGGGATCTGGCTATCTAGTTGTTTATCCTTAGTAGCCTCTCTTACCGGGAAATGTCTCCTAGTGTTTCCACTGAGCCATGGTAGCTTGCTACTGCTCCGAAACACTTAGGCTGGCCAGCATGTGTCCTTCTTCGTTCCTGTGTCTGTCCCTTCGGGGAAATGTCACGCGATGAATACCGGAGTCCTGTTAGCCCGCTACAGCCCGGTTCACCGGAGTCCTGCTAGCCCAGTGCTACAGCCTGGATTCACTCGCTGATGACCGACACGTTCGATGTTGGGTCATGGATGCCTGTCCCTGTAAGTTTGGGCCACTTTGGGTTTACGACTAGCCATGTCAGCCCGGGCTCCTTATCATATGGATGCTAGCGACACTATCATATACGTGTGCCAAAAGACGCAAACGGTCCCGGGCAAAGGTAAGGCGACACCCGTGGGAATACCGTGCGTGAGGCCGCAAAGTGATATGAGGTGTTACATGCTAGATCGATGTGGCATTGAGTCGGGGTCCTGACATCTTAAGAAAAATGAAATACTTGATATCTTCTATAATGGACTAACCGATGCTTCTAGGGACTTCCTAGATAGTTGTGATGGTTGTGTTTTCAGGGAACGAACTATTGCTCAACTTGAAGCATTATTGAATAACATATTGAGAAATTATGATGATTGGACTGTTCCTGAACCACCGCCTAAACCCACTCCGAAGAAGAGCGGTATCTTATATCTCAGTCCTGAAGATATGCAAGATGCAAAGAAATCTATGAAGGAAAAAGGTGTTAAGGACGAGGATGTTAAAAATTTACCACCTATCGAAGAAATATATGGGCTTGAAGAACCACCACCACCTAAGGTGGTAAAGGTAAAATCTTTAATGAAATTCAATGATAGTGATGATCCTCATAATAAACATCCTAGTCAATGCCTTTATGAGTTTGACAATTACATTAGAAAGCAAGATCACTTCAATGCAAAAGTTATGAAACAATTGAAGTATAATTCAGATATGATTGCTCACTTGAGTGACTTGTTATTTAAAATCTCAAATGATGTTAGAGGTGTTGGAAAACATGCTTCTATGGTTCAAACCCAGTTAGAAAAAGTTCCTAAGTCACAAAGAGAATTACTTGATCAAATGAATCATAATATACATGACTTTGCTATTAGAGTTGCAACTAGAGGAGGTAAAATGACTCAGGAACCACTTTATCCTGAGGGACACCCAAAAAGAATTGAACAAGATTCACAAAGAGCTAATGCTAATGCACCTAGTCCTTCTAAAAAGAAAAAGAAAAAGAAAAATGATAGGGCTTTGCATGCTTCTAGTGAACCTGAAATAGACAAACCGCCTGATAATGAAAATGAAACTTCTATCTTTGATGCTGAAACTCAATCTGGTAATGAACATCCACCTAGTGATAATGAAAAATACAATGATGAGGTTCATCAAGACACTCAACCAAATAATGATAAGGAACCAGATAATGATGTTGAGATAGAACCACCTATTGATCTTGATTACCCACAACCTAAAAATAAAAGATATGATAAAAGAGACTTTGTTGCTAGAAAACATGGTAAAGAAAGAGAACTGTGGGTTCAAAAACCTACGCCTTTTTCACCCAAGTCAACTAACAAGAAAGATGATGAAGAATTTGAACGCTTTGCTGAAATGCTGAGACCAGTCTTTTTGCGCACTCGCTTGACTGATATCCTTAAAATGCCTCCTTATGCAAAATATATGAAAGACATCATCACAAATAAGAGAAAAATACTGAAAGCTCAAATCTCCACTATGCTTGCTAATTACACTTTCACAGATGGAGTACCTAAAAAACTTAGAGATCCGGGTATACCAACTATACCTTGGTCTATCAAAAAGAATTATGTGAAAACTGCTTTGTGTGATTTAGGAGCTGGTGTTAGTGTTATGCCTTTCTCTTTATATAAAAGACTTGACTTGAATAAACTCACACCTACTGAAATATCTTTGCAAATGGCTGAAAAATCAACTGCCATACCTATCGGTATCTGTGAGGATGTGCCCATTGTTGTTGCTAATGTCACTATTTTGACTGACTTTGTTATACTTGAGATGCGAGAGGATGACAACATGTCGATTATCCTTGGTAGACCCTTCTTGAATACTGTAGGGGCTGTTATTGATTGCAATAAAAGCAAGATCACTTTTCATATTAATGGTAATGAGCATACGGTGCACTTTCTGAAAAAACAATTCCAAGTGAATGGTATTAATGTTATTGAAAAATCTCCGACAATCACTATTGGAAGTTTTCAAATACCTCTACCTACTCTCAAAAAGAAATATGAAATGCTTATTGTTGGGGAAATGTATATCCCCATTGAGGTAACTTAGTGATTTACGAAAGTTCTTCTGTTTCATGCTAATTGAAAGTGGTTGTTAATAAGACCTGATCAACCTTATTAATGAATCATTTTTGAACGGTATGAAGTTGATGAATTTAGTAAGCACTACCTTCTATCCCTACCTTTTGTTTTCTGTTTTATTAGTTAAATAAAATAAAATGCCATGTTTTATCTGTTTTCTGAATTTCCCGTGCAATAAAAATGACCCAAAAATAAAAGTTCTCGGAATGCTCTGAAAACCTGATATGATTTTTTTTGAATATTTAAGAATTTTTGGTGCAAATAATACTAGAGGGAGGTGCACTAGGTCGGCAAACCCACCTGGGTGCGCCAGGACCCCCAGGCGCGCCCTGGTGGGTTGTGGTCCCCACGTGCCCCCCCTCACTTATCTCTTTAGCCCACATCATCACTTACCTCCAGAAAAAATCCCCATTGCTCTCTCCCGTTTTCTTGAGCTCAAACCCGTGGATTTCGATCTCTCAGTCCGAAGCTCCGTTTCTGAAACAGTTTTGAGGGATTGTTGCTTGGTATGTGACTCCACCATTTGTCCAATTAGTTTTTGTTTTAGTGGTTTATACTTTGAATAATTAGCTACTCTTGGTGCTGCTGTAGATGAGCTTGCATGATGAATTCTTAGTGTTCTAAGTAGCTTGAATGCTTGCTATGGGCTCTATGTATCCCTAGGAGTAGTTGCTATCAATTTTGTAAAGTTTTGTTGATAAATTTTTGTCACCTCAAAATTTTTATTTTTCAGAAATTGTACGCGAACATGAATATCTTCAGAAAGTTTGGCTCGAGGAAGAACTCCAAGGGTGTTATTGGGGAGTCTTCTGACAGTGATCTCCACCATCGAAGGTTGGCGGAAGTACGGCCGTGCGAATGGCTGCACATCCCGTTCCTACAAGAGGCTGAATTTTTTGAGGAGTTCATGCAATATATTGCTAATGCCGGCCTCACCGACTTCATTGTAGATGAGTTTGATCGGCAGCAAATCCTCACAAACATCTTTGTTCGAAGTTCTACTTTCATGCCTAGGAATAATCCTCCTGAAGTGAGCTTTGATTTATATGCTGAAAATCATCAGATACCACTTACTGAATTTTGTAACATATGCATGATCCCTTCTGATGGGGGCTTGGCTGAGCCTAGGCCGGCCGAGTTTGAGGCCTTTTATCGCACTTTGATGGTGGGAGATGAGACAGGAGTGTCGGCCACCATGGCTGCTAGCTTACACTTTCCTGATGTACATTATGTTGCTTTATTTGTTGCTAAGTATCTGCTTGGTAGAAAGAAAGTAGGCGCGCTCAGCGCACCAGACTTTGCTGTTTTATGCCGGGCACTGGAGGGTGACAACACTTATATCTTGGGAGCTATTGTGGCTCGTCACCTGCATCTTAATAAATCTCAGGGTCAAATACATGGTGGGATTTTTGCTACTCGTTTGGCGGCTCACTTTGAGGTTGAGATACGCCCTCATGACTACCCTCTGACCAGGATTTACCTAGACCGAGCAGCCATGGATCACCACCATTTTACTGATGACAGATCTCCTAACATCCCTATTCCGTATAACCTGGTTTTTAGTGTAAAGACTCGTAATATTATTCTGTTGCCTGCTCCTGCTTTGTTTGATCCTGTTGCCAGGGGCGGATATAGGATTATGCCTGCAAACATCATCACCTACCGGAACGCTCAGGCTGCTGCAGAGGCAGCACAGGAGGAGCCTCAGCAGTGGGATGAGTGGATGTCCGCTCCTCAGCACCCCTACTACCCTCCAGGCTACCGATCGACTACCAAGTTAGGCCAAAAGCCTAAGCTTGGGGGAGTACATGTTTCCACCGACCATACATTCATGCCCACATACTTCATTTGTCGGCGTTCACACTTTTTCATTGTATTATCCATGCTTAGATTTATTTTCTTGCTTTCTTCTTGTGTGTTTGAAAACTTTAGAAAACCCAAAAAAATTACTTGTAGCTAGTTTACTTTCTATGCATGCTTAGTAGTAGTATTAAAAAAGAAAATCCAAAAAGATTTCCTTGTTCTTCTTTTGCTTGTTGGGAGCTTTCCCGTGTAAATAGTTTTTCTCGTTTTTGCTTTCCCCTTTTATGTGCCCATTCTAGAAAATCAAAAACTCCAAAAATATTTCAGTGTGTTTCTCTGAACTCCTTTTCTTTTTATTCGAGTCTTACCAAGGAGAAGAACACGATGAAAATGTTGAGTGGCTCTCATATGAATAATTGTTGAACTAATAAAAGAACATTTTATCTTGTCTTCTCCTGTTGAATAAAAGGTTTGCAGATTCCATCTTAGTCCATGGCACTCTTGCACCATTATTATTTTCATATCATTCGGTCGTGCAAGTGGAAGGCAATAATGACAACATCCGATGAACTGGCTGTGGCAAGGAGAAACTGGTATGGACTCGACTTGTTCTGTTTTTGTAAATATGTTTAACCTAGTATCCATGATTCAGCCCATTATGATTAAACATGTTTGCAATGACAATTAGAGATTATAGTTTCTCATGCCATGCATAAGTAGCTGGGAGTTGATAATGATTTATCTTGATATCAACATAGCGTTAAAATGATTGTGATGTAGTATGATGATATGGTATCCTCCTCTGAATGTTCAAGTGGCTTGACTTGGCACATGTTCCTCCATGTAGTTGAATCAAAATTAACATAGCCTCTATGATATTTATGTTCATGGTGTTCATATCCTACTCATGCTAGTGTCTAATGTTACTTATGCATAATGCATGGTTATGATTGTTGTTGCTCTCTAGCTGGCCGCTTCTGAATCTAAATTGCTAGCCTTCGCCTGTACTAAGTGGGAACTCTACTTGTACATCAAAAACCTTGAACCCAAAGTTATTCCATATGAGTCCACCATACGTACCTATATGCGGTAATACCTTGCCATCCTAAGTAAATTTGCATGTGCCACCTCTAAAAACTTCTAAAAAAATTATCCTTTTTGTGTGCCTGGATCGTTCATGGAACGACAGGAGGTGGTCGGTATCTTCCATGCTAAGCGGGTTATTCTCAGGTCGAATGTTTATTCACTCGCCATCGTACAAGAAAATGGGCGGTAATAGGGATGCCCAGTCCCAAACTGCAAACATGAAAAAGAGTTCATCTCTGAAATAATCAAACAAAAACTCCCAATGGAGTCAAAACCTTTACATTTCTACTTGGGAACCACCACTAGTGTGATTAGCATGGAAGATATTGATAACTGATGGTCGTGAAGTGAATAAGAAGGGTGCATATCCCAAAATATCATTTATCTCTGTTTTTAAAATTGAGCTCTGGGACCTCTGCAAATCATTACTTCCCTGTGCGAAGGGGCTATCTATTTAGTTTTATGATGTGTCACCACCTTCTAAAATAAGCGCCAGAAACTGAGTAGAGCACAACGGTTATGATTTATGCATTATGTGTAGCTCATGTTTGGTGCATCATGACTGGATCTTTTCTACCATGAATTACAATGTTTAGTCGCTGCTTGAACTTTGGAGGTTCTCTACATTTATGTTTTGCAGTCTCAGGAAGGGCTAGTGAGATACCACTATTGTCATATTATATCATGATTGTTTTGACAATGTGTTGCTATTTGAGATATTTTATTATTGCTTGCTAGTTGATTATGTCATTGATATGAGTCATTATAATCTTTAAATGTTATTGTTGACATGGTTAGTTATAATGTTGGTTGAAAACCTGGGTGCTGTTTAAGCTTATTTATGCAAACAAGAGCAAAAGAGTTCGTAAAAGTTTTTCTTTCTCACTTTCAGTTTGTCAAGTGAATTACTTGAGGACAAGCAAATGTTTAAGCTTGGGGGAGTTGACATGTCTCCAACGTATCAACTTTTTCTCACGCTTTTCCTCTTGTTGTGGACTCTAATTTGCATGATTTGAATGAAACTAACCACGGGCTGGCGTTGTTTTTAGCAGAACTACCATGGTGTTGTTTTTGTGCAGAAATAAAAGTTCTCAGAATGGAACGAAACTTTGTGAGGAATTTTTATGGAATAAAAGAGGATTTTTGGAGCCAAGACCCACCACAGAGGGGCCCCTGGGTGGGAACAACCCACCAGGGCGTGCCCCCCTCTCCTGGTGCACCTAGGTGGGTTGTACCCACATGGTGGCCCCATTGACGACCCCCCTAACACTATAAAATCACATTATTCTAGAAAAATAAGGGAGAAAGAATTATCGCGATCCACGAGACGGAGCCGCCGCCAAGCCCTGTCCTTTCTCGGGAGGGCAGATCTGGTGTCCGCTATGAGCTCCGGAGAGGGGAATCTTCATTCTTCGTCATCACCAACCCATGTCCATCGCCAATTCCATAATGCTCCCCACCGGGAGTGAATAATTCCTCCGTAGGCTCGCTGGTCGGTGAGGAGTTGGATGAGATTCATCATGTAATCGAGTTAGTTTTGTTAGGGCCTGATCCCTAGTATCCACTATGTTCTTATGTTGATATTGCTATGACTTTGCTATGCTTAATGCTTGTCACTTTGGGCCCGTGCACCATGATTTCAGATATGAACCGTTTATGAATTCATCATTATATCCATATGTTAGATCCGATCTTGCAAGTTATAGTCACCTACTATGGTTATGATCCGCAACCCCAGAGTGACAACAACCGGGCCCACTGATACGTCTCCAATGTATCTATAAAGTTTGATTGTTCCATTCTATTATATTACCCATTTTGGATGTTTATGGGCTTTACTATACACTTTTATATCATTTTTGGGACTAACCTACTAACCGGAGGCCCAACCCAGATTGCTATTTTTTTTGCCTCTTTCAGTGTTTCAAAGAAAAGGAATATCAAACGAAGTCCAAACGGAATGAAACCTTCGGGAGAGTTATTTTTGGAACAGAAGCAATCCAGCAGACTTGGAGTTGAAGTCAAGGAAGCTTCGAGGTGGCCATGAGGCAGGGAGGCGCGCCCTACCCCCTGGGTGTGCCCCCCACCCTCGTGGGCCCCTCGTGGCTCCCCTGACCGACTTCTTTCGCCTATATATGTCCATATACCCTAAAAACATCGGGGAGCACAATAGATCGGGAGTTCCGCCGCCACAAGCCTCTGTAGCCACCAAAAACCAATCGGGACCCTGTTTCGGCACCCTGCCGGAGGGGGGATCCCTCACCGGTGGCCATCTTCATCATCCCGGTGCTCTCCATGACGAGGAGGGAGTAGTTCACCCACGGGGCTGAGGGTATGTACTAGTAGCTATGTGTTTGATCTCTCTCTCTCTCGTGTTCTTGATTTGGCACGATCTTGATGTATCGCGAGCTTTGCTATTATAGTTGGATCTTATGATGTTTCTCCCCCTCTACTCTCTTGTAATGGATTGAGTTTTCCCTTTGAAGTTATCTTATCGGATTGAGTCTTTAAGGATTTGAGAACACTTGATGTATGTCTTGCCGCGCTTATCTGTGGTGACAATGGGATATTCACGTGATCTACTTGATGTATGCTTTGGTGATCAACTTGTGGGTTCAATGAACTTATGCATAGGGGTTGGCACACGTTTTCGTCTTGACTCTCCGGTAGAAACTTTGGGGCACTCTTTGAAGTTCTTTGTGTTGGTTGAATAGATGAATCTAAGATTGTGTGATGCATATCGTATAATCATACCCACAGATACTTGAGGTGACATTGGAGTATCTAGGTGATATTAGGGTTTTGGTTGATTTGTGTCTTAAGGTGTTACTTATAACCCACAAGTGTAGGGGATCGCAACAGCTTTTGAGGGTAAATTATTCAACCCAAATTTATTGATTTGGCACAAGGGGAGCCAAAGAATATTCTTGAGTATTAGCAGTTGAGTTGTCAATTCAACCACACCTGGATAACTTAGTATCTGCAGCAAGGTATTTAGTAGCAAAGTAGTACGATAGTAATGGTAATGGTAGCAACAGTAAAGATAAATGTTTTTGGGTTTTTGTAATAGTTGTAACAGTAGCAACGGAAAAGTAAATAAGCGGAGAACAATATATGAAAAGCTCGTAGGCAATGGATCAGTGATGGATAATTATGCCGGATGTGATTCCTCATGTAATAGCTATAACATAGGGTGACACATAACTAGCTCCAGTTCATCAATGTAATGTAGGCATGTATTCCGTAAATAGTCATACGTGCTTATGGAAAAGAACTTGCATGACATCTTTTGTCCTACCCTCCCGTGGCAGCGGGGTCCTAGTGGAAACTAAGGGATATTAAGGCCTCCTTTTAATAGAGAACCGGACCAAAGCATTAACACATAGTGAATACATGAACTCCTCAAACTACGGTCATCACCGAGAAATATCCCGATTATTGTCACTTCGGGGTTGTCGGATCATAACACATAATAGATGACTATAGACTTGCAAGATAGGATCAAGAACACACATATATTGATGAAAACATAATAGGTTCAGATCTGAAATGATGGCACTCGGGCCCTAGTGACAAGCATTAAGCATAGCAAAGTCATAGCAACATCAATCTTAGAACATAGTGGATACCAGGGATCAAACCCTAACAAAACTAACTTGATTACATGGTAAATCTCATCCAACCCATCACCGTCCAGCAAGCCTACGATGGAATTACTCACGCACGGCGGTGAGCATCATGAAATTGGTGATGGAGGATGGTTGATGATGACGACGGCGACGAATTCCCCTCTCCGGAGTCCCAAACGGACTCCAGATCAGCCCTCCCGAGAGAGATTAGGGCTTGGCGGCGGCTCCATGTCGTAAAACGTGATGAAACTTTCTCTCTGATTTTTTGCTCCATGAGACGGAAGATATAGAGTTGGAGTTGAGGTCGATGGAGGTCCAGGGGGCCCACGAGATAGGGGGCGCGCCCTACAGGAGGGGGCGCCCCCTGTCTCGTGGATAGGCCCTGGGCCCCCTGGTGTATTTCTTTTGCCCAGAAATTCTTATTAATTCCAAAAAGTGCCTCCGTGGATTTGCAGGTCATTCCGAGAACTTTTCTTTTCTACACATAAAACAACATTATGGCAGTTCTGCTGAAAACAACGTCAGTCCGGGTTAGTTTCATTCAAATCATGGAAGTTAGAGTCCAAAACAAGGGCAAAAGTGTTTGGAAAAGTAGATACGTTGGAGACGTATCAACTCCCCCAAGCTTAAACCTTTGCTTGTCCTCAAGCAATTCAGTTGATAAACTGAAAGTGATAAAGAAAAACTTTTACAAATTCTGTTTGCTCTTGTTGTTGTAAACATGCAAAGCCATCATTCAGGTTTCAACAATATTGTAAACTAACCATACCCACAATAATGCTTAGGTCTCACAATTACTCATATCAATAACATAATCAGCTAGCGAGCCATAATAATAAAACTCGGATGACAACACTTTCTCAAAACAATCATAACATGATATAACAAAATGGTATCTCGCTAGCCCTTTCTGAGACCACAAAACATAAATGTAGAGCACCTTTAAAGATCAAGGACTGACTGAACATTGAAATTCATGGTAAAAGAGATCCAGTCAATTCATACCCAATATAAACCAATAGTAATACATGCAAATGACAGTGTGCTCTCCAGCGGGTGCTTTTAATAAGAAGGGTGATGACTCAACATAAAAATAAATAGATAGGCCCTTCGCAGAGGGAAGCAGGGATTTGTAGAGGTGTCAGAGCTCGATTTTAAAATGGAGATTGAATAACATTTTGAGCGGCATACTTTTGCTGTCAACGCAACAACTATGAGATGGTTGTATCTTCCATACTGCATGCATTATAGGCAGCTCCCACACAGAATGGTAAAAGTTTATACTAGCCCAACCACCAACAAGCATCAATCCATGGCTTGCTCGAAACAACGAGTGCCTCCAACAAACAACTGCCCTGGGGGAGTTTTGTTTAATTAATTTGATTTGCTTTGATCTTTTTGGATCATGGGACTAGGCATCCCGGTTACCGGCCCTTTCTCGTGAATGAGGAGCAGAGTCCACTCCTCTGAGAATAACCCACCTAGCATGGAAGATATAGGCAGCCCTAGTTGTAACATGAGCTGCTCGAGCATACAAAACATAATTTCATTTGAAGGTTTAGAGTTTGGCACATACAAATTTACTTGGAACGGCGGGTAAATACCGCATATAGGAAGGTATAGTGGACTCATATGGAACAACTTTGGGGTTTAAGGAGTTTGGATGCACAAGCAGTATTCCCGCTTAGTACATGTGAAGGCTAGCAAAAGACTGGGAAGCGACCAACTGAGAGAGCGACAACAGTCATAAACATGCATTAAAACTAATTTACACCGAGTACAAACATGAGTAGGATATAATCCACCATGAACATAAATATCGTGAAGGCTATGTTGATTTTGTTTCAACTACATGTGTGAACATGTGCCAAGTCGAGTCACTCAATTCATTCAAAGGAGGATACCATCTCATCATATCACATCATAATCATTCTAATAGCATGTTGGCACGCAAGGTAAACCATTATAACTCAAAGCTAATCAAGCATGGCACAAGCAACTATAATCTCTAAATGTCATTGCAAATATGTTTACTTCATAATATGCTGACTCAGAAACGATGAACTCATCATATTTACAAAAACAAGAGAGGTCGAGTTCATACCAGCTTCTCTCATCCCAATAAGTCCATCATATATCGTCATTATTGCCTTTCACTTGCACGACCGAACGATGTGTATAATAATAAGAGTGTACGTGCATTGGACTAAGCTGGAATCTGCAAGCATTCAACTCAAGAGAGAAGACAAATAATATGGGCTCTAAGTTCAATAAACAATCATGCATATGATAGCCACTAAACATTTTCAATATGGTCTTCTCGACTCCCAAAGGAAAGAAAAGAAAATAAAACTATTTACACGGGAAAGCTCCCAACAAGTAAAAGAAGAACGAGAAATCTTTTTGGGTTTTCATTTTACTTTCTACTACAAGCATGGAAACTAAACTAACTATTTTTTTTGGTTTCTCTCAAGGTTTATCAAACACACAAGAAGAAAACTAGAAAAAGGAATTTGAACTAGCATGGATAATACAATGAAAGAGTATGAGCACCGACGACTAGTGTGTGAACATGAATGTAAAGTCGGTGAGAAATACGTACTCCCCCAAGCTTAGGCTTTTGGCCTAAGTTGGTCTAATACCAAGGATCGCCTGGCTGGTATCCATAAGTGAAACCGGGGTTGTACTGAGATGAAGCGGCAACCGCCTCCTGAGCTGCAGCGTGTTGGCGAGCTGCCTCCACTCCCCTCTCGTATTCAGCTGCTTCCTCCCTGGTGACAACATATCTTCCTTTTTCCTAATAATCAAAAAGGTAGGGAGCAGGAAGAGTAACAGGGACGATGTTGCGTCTGTCATATAGTCGATAATGGAGGAATTGTTCATTCCTCTCAAGAAAATGATGACTAAACATAGCTTCTTTATCCAAATAAACAGGAGGTATTATCATATCTCCCTCTCGTGGAGCTATAGCAAGAAAATTAGCCACACGGGTTGCATAAATTCCTCCAAAGAAATTTCCCTTTCTACTATTATTCTACAACCTACGCGCAACTATTGCCCCCAAATTATAACCTTTAAAACCTAACACAGCACTCTTGAGGATACTCAGATCAGGTACACACATGTGACATGCTTCATCCTTACCATTAATACATCTACCAATAAAGAGAGCAAAATAATGTATAGCAGGAAAATGAATGCTCCCTATGGTAGCTTGTGCTATGTCCCTAGATTCTCCCACAGTAATACTAGCAAGGAAATCTCTAAATTCAGATTTGTGTGGATCATTAATATTACCCCACTGCGGGAGTTTGCAAGCAGTTGTAAAATGCTCTAAGTCCATGGTATAAGATGTATCATAAATATCAAATAGGACACTAGGAGAATTACGCGTACAGTTATATTTAAACCTCCGCACAAAGGAATCAGTCAATTGATAGTACTGAGGACACTCATCTTGTAAGAAGTCCTCCAGCTCAGCATTACGCACATACGCATCAAATTCCTCCTTAAAGCCCGGTTCGACCATAAAATCATCGGATGGCCACTCACAAGCTCGTATAACCGCGTTCCTCGGCAATTCAACATCTTGCTCACGTATAGCAATCCTAGGCCCTTTCTTCACCGAGGAACCACCTTGGTACATTCTCCTAAGCATATTTCTTTTTCCGAAAATTTCTGAAATTTTAGTAACTTCAAAATAAAGGTGCATAAAACTAAACAAGATTGATAGCAACTACTCCTACAAGTGCCTAGAGCCTATATCATGCATTGGAATTACTTGAGACCTCATAAATTTAACATGCAAGCTCAAGAACAGGGTCACCAAGGCAGCAAGGATTTGCAAAGAATAAAGCACTAGAACAAAAACTAATTAGATCAATGGAGGAGTCACATACCAAGCAACAATCTCCCAAAGCAGTTTGTGAATGGAGCTTTGAGCTAAGAGATCGAAAATCGCAGCAAAACGAGCTAGAACTCGTGCTTGAGATGGATGGGGATTTTTTTGGGTAGAAGATGAAGTGTGTGGGTGCTGGCATAAGTGGAGGGGAGCCACCAGGGGCCCACGAGACAGGGGGCGCGCCCTATAGGTGGGGGTGCCCTCCACTCTCGTGGCTTGGTGCTTGCCCCTCCTGTAGTGATTTTAGTGCCTAAAATCCTCAAATATTCCAGAAAAAATCATACTAAATTTGCAGGGCATTTGGAGCACTTTTATTTTCAGGATATTTTTTATTGCACAGATAATTCAGAAAGCAGACGGATAATACTAATTTTGCTTTATTTAATCTAAATAACAGAAAGTAAAAAGAAAGTACAGAAGGTTGTGCCTTCTAGTTTCATCCATCTCATGATCATCAAAATGAACCCACTAACAAGGTTGATCAAGTCTTGTTAATGAACTCATTCCGAATAGCACGGAACCGGAGAAATTTCGAATAACACTAAGTTACCTCAACGGGGATATGAAAATCCCCAACAATAAGAATATCATACTTTTTCTTGACAGTAGGGAGAGGAAATTCAAAACCTCCAAAAATAATAGTTGGAACTTTCTCAATAGTATTTATGCTATGAACTTGGATTTGCTTCCTCGGAAAGTGTACCGTATGCTCATTACCATTAACATGAAAGGTGACATTGCCTTTGTTGCAACCAATGATAGCTCTTGCGGTATTTAAAAAGGGTCTACCAAGAATAATATACATACTATCGTGCTCAGGAATATAAAGAATAACAAAGTCTGTTAAGATAGTAACATTCGCAACAACAACAGGCACGTCCTCACAAATGCCGACAGATATAGCAGTTGATTTGTCAGCCATTTGCAAAGATATTTCAGTAGGTGTCAACTTATTCAATTCAAGTCTACGGTACAAGGAAATAGGCATAACACTAACACTAGCTCCTAGATCACATAAAGCAGTTTTAACATAATTTCTTTTAATGGAGCAAGGTATAGTGGGTACTCCGGGATCACCAAGTTTCTTAAGTATTCCACCCTTAAAGGTATAGTTGGCAAGCATGGTGGAAATCTCAGTTTCAGGTATTTTCCTCTTATTAGTGATGATATCTTTCATATATTTAGCATAAGGGTTTGTTTTAAGCATATCAGTTAAGCGCATGCGTAAGAAAATAGGTCTAATCATTTCAGCAAAGCGCTCAAAATCCTCATCATCCTTTGACTTGGATGGTTTAGGAGGAAAGGGCATGGGTTTCTGAACCCATGGTTCTCTTCCTCTACCATGCTTCCTAGCAACAAAATCTCTCTTATCATAACATTGATTCTTTGATTGTGGGTTATCAAGATCAACAGCAGGTTGAATTTCTATATCATTGTTATTACTAGGTTGAGCATCTACATGAACATCATTATTAGCATTGTCATCAGGTTCATGTTCATCTCCGGATTTTGTTTCAGCATCAGAGATAGAATTATTATTAGGATTCTCAGGTATTTCTACATTAGGTTCACTAGAAGTTTGCAAAGTCCTATCATTCTTCTTTTTCTTCTTCTTAGAAGAACTAGGAACATCTAGATTATTATTCTGAGAATCTTGTTCAATTCTTGTAGGGTGGCCTTCAGGATACAAAGGTTCCTGAGTCATTCTACCAGTTCTAGTAGCCACTTTAACAACAAAGTCATTTTTGTTATTTAATTCAGCAAGCAATTCATTCCGAGCCTTAAGTACTTGTTTAGCTTGAGTAGCAATCATGGAAGCATGTTTACTAGTGAGTTTAAGTTCACCTTTAACTCTAGCTACATAATCATTCAATCATACTATCGTATAAGAATTATTCTTCAATTGTCTACCAACATAATCATTGAAATTTGCTTGTCTATTCATGAAATCATCAAATTCATCTAAGCATGGGCTATGAAATTTGGTAGATGGGATTTCATCTTTATCATATTTATAGAGAGAATTTACCTTTACTACCTGTGTCGGGTTATCAAGACAATATGGTTCTTCAACAGGCAGTATATTAAGACCATGTATTTATTCAATAGGAGGTAAATTCTTAACATCTTCAGCTTTAGTACCTTTCTCTTTCATTGATTTCTTTGCCTCTTGCATATCTTTAGGACTGAGAAATAGAACACCTCTCTTCTTCGGAGTGGGTTTAGGAATAGGCTCAGGAGTTGGCTCAATTGGTACAGGGATTTCCTCGGGAATTGGCTCAGGGAGAGTCCAATTATTTTCATTAGTCAACATATTATTCAATAGTAATTCAGCTTCGTCGACTGTTCTTTCCCTGAAAACACAACCAACACAACTATCCAAGTAGTCCTTGGAAGCATCGGTTAGTCCATTATAAAAGATATCAAGTATTTCATTTTTCTTAAGAGGATGATCATGCAAAGCATTAAGTAATCAGAGAAGCCCCCCCAAGCTTGTGGGAGACTCTCTTCTTTGATTTGCACAAAATTATATATTTCCCACAAGGCAGCTTGTTTCTTATGAGCAGGGAAATATTTAGCAAAGAAGTAATAAATCATATCCTGGGGACTACGCACACAACCAGGAGCAAGAGAATTATACCAAGTCTTAGCATCACCCTTTAATGAGAACGGAAATATCTTAAGGATATAAAAATAGCAAGACTTCTCATCATGAGTAAACAGGGTAGCTATATCATTCAACTTGGTAAGATGTGCCACAACAGTTTCAGATTCAAGGCCATAAAAAGGATCAGATTCAACTAAAGTAATAATCTCAGGATCAACAGAGAATTCATAATCCTTATCAGTAATACAGATTGGTGAAGTAGCAAAAGCAGGGCCAGGTTTCATTCTAGCATTAAGAGACTACTGCTTCCATTTAGCTAATAATTTCTTTAGATCATATCTATCATTGCAAGCAAAGATTTCCCTAGCAGCTTCTTCATTCATAACATAACCCTTAGGAACAATAGGCAATACATAATCATTGGGAGAACCTTCATCATCACTATCATCAATAATAGCATCTTCAATATTTTCATTCCCCCTAACTATAGCAAGTTGTTCATCAAAAAATTAACCTAATGGCAAAGTAGTATCACACACGGAAGTAGTTTCATCATGCATAGCAGAAGTGGCATCATCAATAACATGCGACATATCAGAATTCATAGCAGTAGCAGGTTTAGGTGTCGCAAGCCTACTAATAACGGAAGGAGAATCTAGTGCAGAGTTAGATGGCAGTTCCTTACCTCCCCTCGTAGTTGAGGACAAAATCTTGGTTTTAGCGTCTTTCAAGTTCTTCATAGTGATCAACAGATATAAGTCCCAAGTGACTCAGAGAATAGAGCTATGCTCCCCGGCAATGGCGCCAGAAATTAGTCTTGATAACCCACAAGTGTAGGGGATCGCAACAACTTTCGAGGGTAAAGTAATCAACCCAAATTAATTGATTCGACACAAGGGGAGCCAAAGAATATTTTTGAGTATTAGCAGTTGAGTTGTCAATTCAACCACACTTGGATAACTTAGTATCTGCAGCAAGGTATTTAGTAGCAAAGTAGTATGATAGTAATGGTAACGGTAGCAACAGTAAAGATAAATGTTTTTAGGTTTTTGTAATAGTTGTAATAGTAGCAACGGAAAAGTAAATAAGCGGAGAACAATATATGAAAATCTCATAGGTGTGACGGCCGGATAATTAAGCTACAGTGACCCTCCACTTATGATGCCACACCACCTAGATTACTGTTGCTAACCTCGCGTTAGTTCGAAACCGATTCGAATTCAAATTCAAAATCAATGAAACAATAAAAGTTTTCAAATATTAAAACTAAAATGTTCAGAGTGATCCAACTAATGCATAGGTAATTATGGTGGAGAAACCACAATTTTATAAAAATGTTTAAAAACCCTTAGGTGAATAAAACAGTAGCAAAAACCAATATTTAAATGCTTTTATAATTAACAAAATACTAAACTAAATTGTTTGGGGTAAAACCTGTTGTTGTAGTGGGTTTTAATGTATTACTAAATTAGGGATCATTTTAATATTAGATAAAAATTGAATGAAAGAGAAACTAGAAATAAAATAGGAAAGAAAAATAAATAAAGAGTAAAAAAAGAAAACAAAAGAAAAGAAAACCCACGGGCTCCCCAAGGGCCTTGGCCCACTCGCCCAGCTGGACGGCCGGACCAAACCGGCCCAGGCCGCCCCCCTCACTCCCTTGTCCCCCACCTACCAGAACCCACCGACACCCCACTCCCCCCACGAAAATATCACCCCTCTCCCCCGATTGGATCGGGATCGAGGGGGAACCGCTCACCGCCACCGCCTGATGCCGTCTCGCCGCGACGCCGCACCGCCATCGCCGTCGCCGTTCGCTGGAGGAGCCTCGCCGGAGCTCCTTCGCCTCGACTTCCCCTACTCCTCCCCGACCCTAACGTCGCCGACGCCGTCGACGCACGCCATTGCGCCTCGTCATCACGTCGCCGTCGTCTTCGACCTCCTCCCCGAGCATGCTGCCTTGTCCCCTACGAACCCCTGTGAGCTCCACCGCACGTCCCCTCCATTCATCTCTACTCATGTGGTCGTGCCACTCGTCGCCGTAGCCCGTGCTCCCCTCGCGCCCCCCGCGCTTGCTGCAGCTATTGCAGCCCCGCGCGCCTCCACGCGCTCACCGACCCCGTCCTCACCTCTTCCTCCCTGCGCTGCGCCTGAACGGCGCCTCGGCGCGCGCCTGGCTCTGCCCCGGCCTCGCCTTCCCTCTCCGTGCGCCGCTCCGGCCATCCCCGCCTCCTATGCACACGGCTCGCGGCCACCCCGCCGGCCATCGCGGCCATCTGCGCCCGCCTCGACGTGTCGCCTCCTGTTCCGGTTCCACACCTCCGCCGCTTCTGCTGGACGGCACCGTGGGAGCCGGCGGCCGCGCCGATGGCCTCGCCCGATCCCCAGCGCCTGGGCTCGCCCCAGTCGGGTGCGCCTCTGTCGGCCACGCCCGCTGCGCCCGCTCGGGCGCGCACCCGCACACTTGTAACCGCTAAGGTCCCTATGGGCCTATGGCAAACGGGGCCCACGCCCAGAACGAAAATAATAATAATAAAAATAATAGATAAGTAAATAATTAAAATATTAGTTAATTAATTAATTAAAGAATTAATTAACTTAATTAATCCTGATAGGTTAACCTAATCACTAAGTTTAGTTAATTAATCTGTTAGGTTAGTTAACAGTCAATGACAGCTGAGACCCACACGTCAGTTTGACCCAGTCAATGTCCTATTGGCTGCTGACGTCATGCTGACGATGTCAGCATGCACTATTCTGGATAATGTTGAATTAAAATAATTAAATAAATTCTAAAAATGATTAAATCTTTTAAAGTTAATATAAAATAAACCGTAGCTCGGATGGAAAAACTTTGTACATGAAAGTTGCTCAGATCGATGAGACGAATCCGGATACGCAGCCAGTTAGTCCGCCACACATCCCTAACATACCGAACTCGCAACTTTCCCCCTCCGGCTCCTCTGCCCGAAAACGCGAAACACCAGGGATACTTTCCCGGATGTTTCCCCTCTTCACCGGCATCACCTCATACCGCGTTAGGGCACACCTAGCATCACGTTTTGCTTTGTCATGCATCGTCATGCATCTGTTTGCATTGTATTCATTGTTTCTTCCCCCTCTTCTTCCGCTAGACACCGAGACCGACGCCGTTGCTACCCAGTATGACTACGGAGTTGACGACCCCTCTCTCTTGCTAGAGCAACCAGGCAAGCCCCCCCTTGATCACTAGATATCGCCTATTCTTCTCTATACTGCTTGTATTAGAGTAGTGTAGCATGTTACTGTTTGATTACTCCTATTCTGTTGCATAGCCTGTCATTGTTGCTACAGTCATTGATACCTTACCCGCAATCCTAAATGCTTAGTATAGGATGCTAGTTTATCATCATTGGCCCTACATTCTTGTCAGTCTGCCTTGCTATACTATTGGGCCGTGATCACTCGGGAGGTGATCACGGGTATATACTATACATACATACATACTATACAGATGGTGACTAAAGTCGGGTCAGCTCGATGAGTACCCGCAAGTGATTCTGATGAGGGGGCTGAAAGGACAGGTGGCTCCATCCCGGTAGAGGTGGGCCTGGGTTCCCGACGGCCCCCGACTGTTACTTTGTGGCGGAGCGACAGGGCAGGTTGAGACCACCTAGGAGACAGGTGGGCCTGGCCCTGTTTGGCATTCGCGGATACTTAACACATTTAACGAGATCTTGGTATTTGATCTGAGTCTGGCTACTGGCCTATACGCACTAACCAACTATGCGGGAACAGTTATGGGCACTCGACATCGTGGTATCAGCCGAAGCCTTCGTGACGTCAGCGACTGAGCGGCGCGCGCCAGATTGGACCGTGTAACATGACTTCCTTTGTAATGGAGGTTGCTAGGTCTGCTTCCAGCCGCGTACGCAACATGCAGGAGTGCAATGGGCGATGGGCCCAGACCCCTGTGCGCATAGGATTTAGACCGGCGTGCTGACCTCTCTATTGTGCCTAGGTGGGGCTGCGATGTGTTGATCTTCCGAGGCCGGGCATGACTCAGAAAAGTGTGTCCGGCCAAATGGGATCAAGCGTGTTGGGTTATGTGGTGCACCCCTGCAGGGAAGTTAATCTATTCGAATAGCCGTGATCTTCGGTAACAAGACGACTTGGAGTTGTACCTTGACCTTATGACAACTAGAACCGGATACTTAATAAAACACACCCTTCCAAGTGCCAGATACAACCCGGTGATCGCTTTTCCACAGGGCGACGAGGGGAGGATCGCCGGGTAGGATTATGCTATGCGATGCTACTTGGAGGACTTCAATCTACTCTCTTCTACATGCTGCAAGATGGAGGCTGCCAGAAGCGTAGTCTTCGATAGGACTAGCTATCCTCCTCTTATTCTGGCATTCTACAGTTTAGTCCACTCATATTGCTTCCTTACACATATACCCATGCATATGTAGTGTAGCTCTTTGCTTGCGAGTACTTTGGCTGAGTACTCACGGTTGCTTTTCTCCCTCTTTTCCCCTTTTCTCTTCTACCTGGTTGTCGCAACCAGATGCTGGAGCCCTGGAGCCAGACGCCACCGTTGACGACGACTCCTACTACACAGGAGGTGCCTACTACTATGTGCAGGCTGCTGACGACGACCGTGAGTAGTTGAGGAGGATCCCAGGCAGGAGGCCTGCGCCTCTTTCGATTTGTATCCCAGTTTGTGCTAGCCTTCTTAAGGCAAACTTGTTTAACTTATGTCTGTACTCAGATATTGTTGCTTCCGCTGACTCGTCTATGATCGAGCACTTGTATTCGAGCCCTCGAGGCCCCTGGCTTGTATTATGATGCTCGTATGACTTATTTATGTTTTAGAGTTGTGTTGTGATATCTTCCCGTGAGTCCCTGATCTTGATCGTACACATTTGCGTGCATGATTAGTGTACGATTGAATCGGGGGCGTCACAAGTTGGTATCAGAGCCGACTGCCTGTAGGAATCCCCCTTCCACACTCCTTGGCCGAAGTCGAGTCTAGTCACTACAAAACTTTTACTAACATGGCTGTGTGCCTTACGGGCCCACGTCGCCATTGGGTGGTATTAGGATCTTTTAATCCTCAACCTTTACTCTGGGACTCTGATCTCTCCTCTATTCGAGTTAAATTACTTTACTAACGCAGACTCTAGGTTCTCGTAACTACTTCCTCCCGGAGATCCCTCACTCCAGATGATTACTTAGTGCACCAGAAGATGTCGAAGTTACTCTACAATGTTCTCTCAAGTCTTTGTGCCATCGCATTTGCGATTACCTTCCACCGTCAACCCCTATGAAAACTGCATACACTTGCCATTCATATATCATTCCCCAGTTGGTCTTGTTATTACAAGATACCCCGAAATACTCGTCGTTGTTTCGATAATCCCTTGAGCTTACTGCCTTGCTGTTCTTTGTCACCTGAATACCCCTGCAAATAATTACTCGCACTTATCGAGTATTCATCCATCCCCAGTTGTTCATATGTTTCATATGATACTTTGAAATTCTACCCGATCATTCGAGAATCCTCTTTAAAAACTATTGCTCTACATATACTTGTCTGCTTGCATTATAGTTGCTTGCCATAGGTCTAGCAACATTCACTAGTCTCCTTTGACACCGTCATTTTGATCCTATTGATTCAACATGAGTGCGAATGCACGCAATCATCGGTCGATTCTTTTAAAATTATCTTTCCAGCTGGGATGTCATTTTGAACATGATTTGTTTATCGACCAATCAAATTGTCGTCGATTGTACCCCTAAGTCTATTCAGCTTACCCATCCTTAATCAGAGCGTTTGCTTCTGATCCCTTGAATCAAAAATCATGATTCTTTACTTTGAGCTTTGAATTAGTCGGTTGCTTCTATAATCCAATGCCTTCGCATTGTTTCTTCCTCTTCTTGTGTACCGATACTCACATCAGCTCCGCTATGGACCGTTGGATCCTTTGTTGTAATATCATCCAACAGTGTCCTTCGTATACAAAAACCTCGAGAAGATTTTTCCCTGATACATAATGCATTCGATAAATTGTATCCTCTCCTTTTGTCACCCATGCTCTACTATCGAGCTTGTGTTAATTACTATTGAAGTTTGTGGTATATGTTCCTAAGATGCCCTGATGGGTTGAACCTACACGTTCCCTAATCCGTGTGAACCCGAAAGATTTCACGGGTCATACTTATCTGGTATTGCACCAGGTAAAACTTTCAAGAACTAATGTCGTTTTTGAAATATGAGAGGTGAATGGAAGGTTATGCATTGACGAAGTGGGAGTCGACCTTGAACCTTTGTGTTCATGCCCATGGACACGATGTAGATCCTATCATGGAAGCTTCTTGCAATAATAACTATTTCCTTGAAAATATCATCTGGATCTGTGAATTGATCCTTTGCAATCGTGGTTCCGACCATAATTTCTTCCTTTGATTCCATTTCTCAGACAAGTAAAAGTGCTTGTCTTCTATAGATCAATACACCCCACTTCAACCTTTAATTTGATATGCCTTCGAGTATTATCTCCCTGGTATCTCGAGGATATCATGCCATTGCACTACATCTTATGAATTTGTGCCAGAGTAATACCTTTCCTTATCATAGTCACTCCATGAGTTTTGGGTTGTCGTCAACCGAGAACATCGAATAGTGAATCGAGTCCGCACTGCGATTCGACAACTCTTAGTAATCTTCATTGCTTACGAGTTTAATACTCCATCATGTCATTCCTAGCCTTATCGGCTACATCATTATCGTGCTAAAGTTAACTGTGCTATCTGGTTCTTCCCGGAGCACAAATTTCGACGGTGAGCTAATCTTACGTCGATCTTCCTCATCATATCATTTTTCCTTGAATAACAAAATTGATTTCGAGTTTGTGTTGTACCCATGGTTCCAACAACCTTTCGCTTCATCATTCCTTCAACTTGATGTCATCGCTGATCGATTACATCTTCATGAAATCTCTCGACAAATGTGTCGTGATCATCATCAGCATTCTGAGGTCTTCCAAGATATCTATCGAATTCTTGATGAGAAATACCATCCTTGCCCTTGATGAATTGTGTTGTCATCGACCACTTTATTGCCTTCCCTCAAACACAAACTTGTTCGTGTTCTGTGTTATACCTTGAGATTCTTGCTATCCAGTATTTGTTCTCCTTTACCTTGGAGTATTACCATCTTTTATGTCAAGAATGTTGTGAGAATTTCACCACCTCTTAAGAATTCTTGGTATAGTAATACTTCTTGTCATCTCCGCTCATTCCTGGGTCCCCGTGTTGATTTTAACTGGAATACCAACACGTGAACCATGCTGCTTGGATTCTGTACTTCTAGCAACCATATTGCTTTGAAGTTAATGGTCGATAGTTTCACTCTAAGTCTATTGCTTATTGAATCATCATTCAAACATTGATCGTGCTTCCAGATTTCTGGGTGCCCCCTTCTATCATTGTGAAATTGTGTATGTTCTCCTCGAGCATACATCATTATATCATTTGATCTGACAAATGTTATCTCCTTGTTCACATAAGTGTGGAAATCCATCTTTTGGGAATCTCAATGAATTGTCGCTGAGTCCATCAGCCACCTCCTAACCCTCTCCTTGATTTAATGATGAACTCTTGTTTCGGAACATGCTTCCATGGTACATTTCCCGAGAATCTTACGATGTCTTCTCATCAATCGGTGTCGCGCCTTTTTCTTCTCAGGCATCCTGAGTCTGAGGTATCCTGACCCCAATCAGATCTGAATCTCGGTCAGATATGATGGTTGGAATATATTTCCAAGAAGTTAAACATTGGTCTTTTATATGACCCGATAAGATGATCTCATGCCCAACACCCTTGGCCATAGGACCTATTGTTATAGTTTCTTTTTTTGCAAGGTTATCCATTATTCCATGAGGAAATTGTAAGGCTTATTCTATAAGTTGTTCCTGATGAATCCTTTGTATATCCAAGTCCAACCTTTGCTTCAAGACCATGTTAGTGCTACCTTGAAGCATGACTATGATACCCCGCTCATCAACAAGAACATTGGAGGCGCGATGCTAAATGTTTCTTGGTCAGATATCCAGACACCGTGGTATGGGTAACATCTGGATTAATCATTGCCTCTTTATCTGAATGGTTGGGTACTTGCTCTCCTACCCTGTATGCCATGTTCTGCTTGTATATGGGAAGGATATACTCCTAATAATTGTGTGTAATCACAATTTTCCTTTCCATTGTTCTGTTTAATCTGATAATCAGGTTTTCCTTTCCATTCTTTTGTTTAACCTTTCCTGTAATCTGACTTAACTGAGCAGAGATAATTCCCTGCTTCGGTAAGCACCTTGTTGTACCACTCTGTCTGTAAGACCCTGTTACTATTGTTGATGACATCCCGGTAACCACCGATGGACGAGAACTTTGCCTATTGGTCCGCCTCGTTCAACGAGCAGGAAATGGTTCTCTTCGTCCCTCGCCCTTGGTATCGCTGTTGTTGCCGACATAACTGACAGGGTACCCTCTGACATACCTTGCTTGCATGATCACGCAAGACGTCTTTGCCCTCCCTACTTTTAACCCACATGGTGGGCCCATAACCCACAGTTCCACAGGATCGAAACCTGACTCTCCTGTACACCCCCTATTCCCAAGGTTGTTCCTCGCGCGTGGCCTCGCATGTAATTCACGAGCCACCTTCAGGTCTGATATCGGACACAATACTTA
Source organism: Triticum aestivum (assembly GCF_018294505.1). Lineage (NCBI taxonomy): Eukaryota > Viridiplantae > Streptophyta > Magnoliopsida > Poales > Poaceae > Triticum > Triticum aestivum. Next base: position 62,885,821 of record NC_057804.1, on the reverse strand, counting down.
TTCCCGTTGCTTTGACACTTTCATGCCCTATAACTGGCATCGAACGATTGCCTGCCCACTCGAAACTTCCTAGGATACCTCCTTACTTTGCTCTCGATATTTTCTTAAGTTTCGATTCGAGAGTTACTTTCTGCCACCTTCCTCGATGTTGTCGACCCGATAGTCAACCTTGCCAAGGTCCGTTCTCCCAGAAAGCCCACCCTTTATTCTTTCGTATGTACGATGGAGTTCCTGAAGAAAGGACGCCGACTTCATCATGACGACCTGAAGCAGAGAAATGAAGACATCAATGTATTGGACCGGCCTCTTCGAGAAGAGCAAGCCAGCATGAGAAAACCCGCTAGATTTGTTACCAAACCTTCCCCCGTTTCACTACCTCTTAAATCTCGGGACGAGATTTCTTGTAGTGGAGGAGAATTGTGACGCCCGGATAATTAAGCTACAGTGACCCTCCACTTATGATGCCACGCCACCTAGATTACTGTTGCTAACCTCGCGTTAGTTCGAAACCGATTCGAATTCAAATTCAAAATCAATGAAACAATAAAAGTTTTCAAATATTAAAACTAAAATGTTTAGAGTGATCCAACTAATGCATAGGTAATTATGGTGGAGAAACCACAATTTTATAAAAATGTTTAAATACCCTTAGGTGAATAAAACAGTAGAAAAACCAATATTTAAATGCTTTTATAATTAACAAAATACTAAACTAAATTGTTTGGGGTAAAACCCTTTGTTGTAGCGGGTTTTAATGTATTACTAAATTAGGGATCATTTTAATATTAGATAAAAACTGAATGAAAGAGAAACTAGAAATAAAACAGAAAAGAAAAATAAATAAAGAGTAAAAAAACAAAACAAAACAAAAGAAAACCCACGGGCTCCCCAAGGGCCTTGGCCCACTGGCCCAACTGGACGGCCGGACCAAACCGGCCCAGGCCCCCCCTCACTCCCTTATCCCCCCACCTACCAGAACCCACCGACACCCCCACTCCCCCCACGAAAATATCACCTCTCTCCCCCAATTGGATCGGGATCGAGGGGGAACCGCTCACCGCCGCCGCCCGATGCCGTCTCGCCGCGACGCCGCACCGCCATCGCTGTCGCCGTTCGCCGGAGGAGCCTCACCGAAGCTCCTTCGCCTCGACTTCCCCTACTCCTCCCTGACCCTAACGTCGCCGACGCCGTCGACGCACGCCATTGCGCCTCGTCATCACGTCGCCGTCGTCTTCGACCTCCTCCCCGAGCACGCGGCCTTGTCCCCTACGAACCCCTGTGAGCTCCACCGCACGTCCCCTCCATTCATCTCTGCTCATGTGGTCGTCCCACACGTCGCCGTAGCCCGTGCTCGCCTCGCGCCCCCCACGCTTGCTGCAGCTGTTGCAGCCCCGCGCGCCTCCACGCGCTGACCGACCCCGTCCTCACCTCTTCCTCCCCGCGCTGCGCCTGAACGGCGCCCCGGCGCGCGCCTGGCTCTGCCCTGGCCTCGCCTTCCCTCTCCGTGCGCCGCTCTGGCCATCCCCGCCTCCTATGCACATGGCTCGCGGCCACCCCGCCGGCCATCACGGCCATCTGCGCCAGCCTCGATGTGCCGCCTCCTGTTCTGGTTCCACACCTCCGCCGCTTCTGTTGGACGGCGCCGTGGGAGCCGGCGGCCGCGCCGATGGCCTCGCCCGATCCCCAGCGCCTGGGCTCGCCCCAGTCGGGTGCGCCTCTGTCGGCCACGCCCGCTGCGCCCACTCGGGCGCGCGCCCGCACACCCTTAACCGCTAAGGTCCCTATGGGCCTATGGCAAACGGGGCCCACGCCCAGAACGAAAATAATAATAATAAAAAAATTAGATAAGTAAATAATTAAAATATTAATTAGTTAATTAATTAAAGAATTAATTAACTTAATTAATCATGATAGGTTAACCTAATCACTAAGTTTAGTTAATTAATCTGTTAGGTTAGTTAACAGTCAATGACAGCTGGGACCCACACGTCAGTTTGACCCAGTCAATGTCCTGTTGACTGCTAACGTCATGCTGACATCATGATGACGTCAGCATGCACTATTCTGGATAATGTTGAATTAAAATAATTAAATAAATTCTAAAAATGATTAAATCTTTTAAAGTTAAAATAAAATAAACCGTAGCTCGGATGGAAAAACTTTGTACATGAAAGTTGCTCAGATCGACGAGACGAATCTGGATACGCAGCCCGTTCGTCCGCCACACATCCCTAACATACCGAACGCGCAACTTTCCCCCTCCGGCTCCTCTGCCCAAAAACGCGAAACACCGGGGATACTTTCCCGGATGTTTCCCCCCTTCACCGGCATCACCTCATACCGCGCTGGGGCACGCCTAGCATCACGTTTTGCTTTGTCATGCATCGTCATGCATCTGTTTGCATTGTATTCATTGTTTCTTCCCCCTCTTCTTCCGCTAGACACCGAGACCGACGCCGCTGCTACCCAGTACGACTACGGAGTTGACGACCCCTCTCTCTTGCCAGAGCAACCAGGCAAGCCCCCCCCTTGATCACCAGATATCGCCTATTCTTCTCTATACTACTTGCATTAGAGTAGTGTAGCATGTTACTGTTTGATTACTCCTATTCTGTTGCATAGCCTGTCATTGTTGCTACAGTCATTGATACCTTACCTGCAATCCTAAATGCTTAGTATAGGATGCTAGTTTATCATCATTGGCCCTACATTCTTGTCAGTCTGCCTTGCTATACTATTGGGCCGTGATCACTCGGGAGGTGATCACGGGTATATACTATACATACATACATACTATACAGATGGTGACTAAAGTCGGGTCAGCTCGATGAGTACCTGCAAGTGATTCTGATGAGGGGGCTGAAAGGACAGGTGGCTCCATCCCGGTAGAGATGGGCCTGGGTTCCCGACGGCCCCCGACTGTTACTTTGTGGTGGAGCGACAGGACAGGTTGAGACCACCTAGGAGATAGGTGGGCCTGGCCGTATTCGGCGTTCGCGGATACTTAACACGTTTAACGAGATCTTGGTATTTGATCTGAGTCTGGCTACTGGCCTATACGCACTAACCAACTACACGGGAACAGTTATGGGCACTCGACGTCGTGGTATCAGCTGAAGCCTTCGTGACGTCAGCGACTGAGCGGCGCGCGCCAGATTGGACCGCGTAACGTGACTTCCTTTGTAATAGAGGTTGCTAGGTCTGCTTCCAGCCGCGTACGCAACGTGCAGGAGTGCAATGGGCGATGGGCCCAGACCCCTGCACGCATAGGATTTAGACCGGCGTGCTGACCTCTCTGTTGTGCCTAGGTGGGGCTGCGACGTGTTGATCTTCTGAGGCCGGGCATGACTCAGAAAAGTGTGTCCGGCCAAATGGGATCGAGCGTGTTGGGTTATGTGGTGCACCCCTGCAGGGAAGTTAATCTATTCGAATAGACGTGATCTTCGGTAACAGGACGACTTGGAGTTGTACCTTGACCTTATGACAACTAGAACCGGATACTTAATAAGACACACCCTTCCAAGTGCCAGATACAACCCGGTGATCGCTTTTCCACAGGGCGACGAGGGGTGGATCGCCGGGTAGGATTATGCTATGCGATGCTACTTGGAGGGCTTCAATCTACTCTCTTCTACATGCTGCAAGATGGAGGCTGCCAGAAGCGTAGTCTTCGATATGACTAGCTATCCCCCTCTTATTCCGGCATTCTGCAGTTCAGTCCACTCATATTGCCTCCTTACACATATACCCATGCATATGTAGTGTAGCTCCTTGCTTGCGAGTACTTTGGATGAGTACTCACGGTTGCTTTTCTCCCTCTTTTCCCCTTTTCCCTTCTACCTGGTTGTCGCAACCAGATGCTGGAGCCCTGGAGCCAGACGCCACCGTCGACGATGACTCCTACTACACAGGAGGTGCCTACTACTATGTCCAGGCTGCTGACGACGACCATGAGTAGTTTAGGAGGATCCCAGGCAGGAGGCCTGCACCTCTTTCGATCTGTATCCCAGTTTGTTCTAGCCTTCTTAAGGCAAACTTGTTTAACTTATGTCTGTACTCAGATATTGTTGCTTCCGCTGACTCATCTATGATCGAGCACTTGTATTCGAGCCCTCAAGGCCCCTGGCTTGTATTATGATGCTTGTATGACTTATTGATGTTTTAGAGTTGTGTTGTGATATCTTCCCGTGAGTCCCTGATCTTGATCGTACACATTTGCGTGCATGATTAGTGTACGATTGAATCGGGGGCGTCATAGTAGGCAATGGATCAGTGATGGATAATTACGCCGGATGCGATTCCTCATGTAATAGCTATAACATAGGATGACACAGAACTAGCTCCAGTTCATCAATGCAATGTAGGCATGTATTCCGTAAATAGTCATACATGCTTATGGAAAAGAACTTGCATGACATCTTTTGTCCTCCCCTCCCGTGGCAGCGGGGTCCTAGTGGAAACTAAGGGATATTAAGGCCTCCTTTTAATAGAGAACTGGACCAAAGCATTAACACATAGTGAATACATGAACTCCTCAAACTACGGTCATCATCGAGAAGTATCTCGATTATTGTCACTTCGGGGTTGTCGGATCATAACACATAATAGGTGACTATAGACTTGCAAGATAGGATCAAGAACACACATATATTGATGAAAACATAATAGGTTCAGATCTAAAATCATGGCACTCGGGCCCTAGTGACAAGAATTAAGCATAGCAAAGTCATAGCAACATCAATCTCAGAACATAGTGGATACCAGGGATCAAACCCTAACAAAACTAACTTGATTACATGGTAAATCTCATCCAACCCATCACCGTCCAGCAAGCCAACGATGGAATTACTCACGCACGGCGGTGAGCATCATGAAATTGGTGATGGAGGATGGTTGATGATGACGACGGCGACGAATTCCCCTCTCCGGAGCCCCAAACGGACTCCAAATCAGCCCTCCCGAGAGAGATTAGGGCTTGGCGGCGGCTCCATGTCATAAAACACGATGAAACTTTCTCTCTGATTTTTTTCTCCGCGAGACGGAAGATATAGAGTTGGAGTTGAGGTCGATGGAGGTCCTGGGGGGCCATGAGATAGGGGGCGCGCCCTACAGGGGGGCGCCCCCCTGTCTCGTGGACAGGCCCTGGGCCTCCTGGTGTATTTCTTTCACGCAGAAATTCTTATTAATTCCAAAAAGTGCCTCCGTGGATTTGCAGGTCATTCCGAGAACTTTTCTTTTCTACACATAAAACAACATCATGGAAGTTCTGCTGAAAACAGCGTCAGTCCGGGTTAGTTTCATTCAAATCATGCAAGTTAGAGTCCAAAACAAGGGCAAAAGTGTTTGGAAAAGTAGATACGTTGGAGACGTATCATTATTCTAGTACGAACTCTATGATAGATCAAAGAATAGCTTCATGTTATTTTACTACGGACTGTTGAATAGATCGATCAGAAAGGATAACTTTGAGGTGGTTTCGTGCCCTACCATAATCTCTCCCTTTGTTCTCCGCTATTAGTGACTTTGGAGTGACTCTTGGTTGCATGTTGAGGGATAGTTATACGATCCAGTTATGTTATTATTGTTGAGAGAACTTGCACTAGTGAAAGTATGAACCTTAGGCCTTGTTTCCTAGCATTGCAATACCGTTTGTGCTCACTCTTATCATTAGTTACCTTGCTGTTTTTATAATTTCAGATTACAAAAACCTATATCTATCATCCATATTGCACTTGTATCACCATCTCTTCGCCGAACTAGTGCACCTATACAATTTACCATTTTATTGGGTGTGTTGGGGATACAAGAGACTCTTTGTTATTTGGTTGCAGGGTTGTTTGAGAGAGACCATCTTCATCCTACGCCTCCCATGGATTGATAAACCTTAGGTCATCCACTTGAGGGAAATTTTCTACTGTCCTACAAACCTCTGCACTTGGAGGCCCAACAACGTCTATAAGAAGAAGGTTGTGTAGTAGACATTAAGCTCTTTTCTGGCACCGTTGTCGGGGAGGTGAGTGTTGAAGGTATATCTTTAGATCTTGCAATCGAATCTTTTTGTTTCCTGTTTCATCACTAGTTTAGTCTATAAAAGAAAATTACAAAAAATGGAATTGAGTTTGTCTCATGCGCTTCATCTTTTTAATATCTTTCGTAAATATGATGAAAAGGAAAAGTGTGCTCAAGTGCTAGAAGAAGAAGTCTATAAAATGTTTGGTACTAAATCTTTGAATGAGGAGCATGATTGCAATGTTGTTAGTATGAACTCTTTGAATATCCATAGTACTAATGATGGTTGCACTAGTTATGATGAAAATGTCTCCTATAAGCATGTCAATTGTTGTGGAGTGCATTGGGTTTGCAAGTACACACCAAATAGGGAAGATAGATATTGCAAGAGGCACAAGCATTTAGAAACTAAATGGTTGCAAGAAAGGCTAGATGTTTGTGCTAAAAATTTAAAATTTCTTCGTCGTACTTGTGAACTTTGCAATGAACGTGATCATTTAACTCCCTAATGCAAATTGTTTCATGATCGAATCGTGTCCAAAATTTGTGATGACTTGATTTCCCTTGCACATCATAATGAACTTAGTTTGATTTTGGGTTATGAAGAAATGAAAAGTATAACTAAGAATATTCCAGAATTTGCCCTTGAGAGAGTTCTTGGTTTTGATCTAGAGGAAATTTATATGTATTGTGCGGTGAATTGCATTTAAAATCCTTATATTGCCAATTACATGAAAAAAGCAAATAGAAGATGAAGAGAATACTAATGAAAGGGAAGAAACTTCCCAATATCCTCTTATTATTTCTTATGAATCAGGTAACGAGGAGGAGCCTTCTATTCAACCAATCTCATTAATAAAGAGCTTAAAAAAGAGGATTGAACCCACACATGATGTGAAGAAGAAAAAGAAAAGACGAAGAAGCAAAGGTAAAAAGGTATCCCTCCCAAATGATGTTTGTCCTATTACTCATTGTGATGATGATAATTGCTATACTATTGGTGCTATCCATACTATTAATGATGAGAGTGATTATGCTTATGATATAAAAAGGCCCAAGCTTGGGGATGCTATGTTTGATGAAGATGATATTTTTGACAATATATTTGCTGCAATTAATGTTTGTCCCAAGATTTGGGATGCTACGTTTAATGAAGATGATATTTTTAGCCTCCCATGTTTTGATATGCAAAGTTGTTATGATGATAGCATGCCTCCTACCTATGATGATTATATTGATGAAAGTGGGTTTGGAAGAGTGTACACTTTAGGAAGTAATGATCCCACTATTTGGGAGGATGTTCAATCTTATAATATTGATGAAAGTGGATTTGGAGAGGTCATGACTTTATTTAGTGATGAATCCACTATTTTGGAAGAGGTTTCAATCGATTATGATGAGAACAAAGTTGCTACTTATGATGATTATTGTGATGAAACTTATGCTATAAAAAGTAGTGATGATTATATTTATAAAACTTGTCATGATTATGATTACCCTTTTTCTGAACATTACTCTTTTAATATGGAAACAATTTATAGTATTCGAGTCTCTTATGATACTCCCACTATTCCGAATGAGAAGAATTTTGCTTATGTGGAGAGTAGTAAATTTTCTATGCAAGTAGATCATGTAAAGAATGCTTTATGATATGGTTATATTGTTGAATTAATTCATGATGATACTGAAAATTATTATGAGGGAGGAACATATGCTTGTAGGACTTGCAATAATATCAAGTTTCCTCTCTATGTGTTTAAATTTTTTGAAGTTATGCTTGTTTTGCCTTCCTATGCTAGTTGATTATTGTTCCCATAAGTTGTTTGCTAACAAAATACCTATGCATAGGAAGTGGGTTGGACTTAAATGTGCTAGTCATATTATTCATGATGCTCTCTTTATGTTTCAATTCTTATCTTTTATGTGAGCATTATTGAAATCATCATGCCTAGCTAGGGGCGTTAAACGTTAGCGCTTGTTGGGAGGCAACCCAATATATTTTTGTTCCTTGATTTTTGTTCCTGTTTAGTAATAAATAATTCTAGCCTCTGGTTAGATGTGTTTTCATGTTTTAATTATTTTTTGTGCCAAGTAGAACCTTTGGGAAGACTTGGGTGAAGTCTTTATGATCTTGCTGAAAAAAATAGAAACTTTAGCGCTCACGAGATTAGCTGCCATTTTTTACTGGAGAATGGTTTTAGGTTGATTCTTTTTGAAGACGATTAATAGAAAAATTCCTAAGGTCCACCAATTAATTTCAGAATTGTTTGACTTACATAAGTATTCGAATGATACAGATTACTACAGACTGTTCTGTTTTTGACAGATTCTGTTTTCGTTGTGTTGTTTGCTTATTTTGATGAATCTATGAGTAGTATCGGAGGGTATGAACCACAGAGAAGTTGGAATACAGTAGATATTACACCAATATGAATTTAGAATGAGTTCACAACAGTACCTAAATGGTGATTTATTTTCTTATACTAACGGAGCTTACGAGTTTTATGTTGAGTTTTGTGTTGTGAAGTTTTCAAGTTTTTGGGTAAAGATTCGATGGACTATGGAATAAGGAGTGGCAAGAGCCTAAGCTTGGGGATTCACAAGGCACCCCAAGGTAATATTCAAGTACAACCAAGAGCCTAAGCTTGGGGATGCCCCGGAAGGCATCCCCTCTTTCGTCTTCGTTCATCGGTAACTTTACTTGGAGCTATATTTTTATTCGCCACATGATATGTGTTTTGCTTGGACGTCATTTTGTTTTATTTAGGTTTTGCTTGATGTTTGAATAAAATACCAAGATATGAAATTCTTAAATGTTAGAGAGTCTTCACATAGTTGCATAATTATTCGACTACTCATTGATCTTCGCTTATAGCTTTTGGAGTAGTTTGTCGTTTGCTCTAGTGCTTCACTTGTATTTTTTAGAGCACAGCGGTGGTTCTATTTTGTAGGAAGTATTGATCTCTCATGCTTCACTTATATTATTTTTAGAGTCTTTTAGTACAGCATGGTATTTGCTATGGTTATAAAATTGGTCCTAGAATGATGGGCATCCAAGTTGGGTATAATAAAAACTAACATAGAAAGTGAATTGGATGCTATGGTTAATTTGATGCTTGATAATTGTTTTGAGATATGAGGATGGTGATATTAGAGTCATGCTAGTGGAGTAATTATGAATTTGAGGAATACTTATGCTGAAGTTTGTGATTCCCGTAGCATTCACGTATGGTGAACCGCTTTGTGATGAAGTTGGAGCACGATTTATTTATTGTTTGTCTTCCATATGAGTGGTGGTCGGGGACGAGCGATGGTCTTTTCCTACCAATCTATCCCCCCTAGGAGCATGTGCGTAGTACTTTGTTTCAATAACTTGTAGATTTTTGCAATAAGTATATGAGTTCTTTATGACTAATGTTGAGTCCATGGATCATACACACTCTCACCCTTCCACCATTGCCAGCCTCTCTTGTGTCGCGCAACTTTCGCCGGTACCATACACCCACCATATAACTTCCTCAAAACAGCCACCATACCTACCTATTATGGCATTTCCATAGCCATTCCGAGATATATTGCCATGCAACTTTCCACCGTTCCGTTTATTATGACATACTCCATCATTGTCATATTGCTTTTGCATGATCATGTAGTTGACATCGTATTTGTGGCAAAGCCACCTTCATAATTTCTATACATGTCACTCTTGGTTCATTGCATATCCCGGTACACCGTCGGAGGCATCCACATAGAGTCATATTTTGTTCTAAGTATTGAGTTGTAATTCTTGAGTTGTAAGTAAATAAAAGTGTGATGATCTTCATTATTAGAGCATTGTCCCAAGTGAGGAAAGGATGATGGAGACTATGATTCCCCCACAAGTAGAGATGAGACTCCGGACGAAAAAAAAGATAAAGGCCATAAAAAAAAGAGAAAGGCCATAAAAAAAGAGAAAGGCTCGAAAAAAATTGAGAGAAAAAGAGAGAATGTACAATGCTACTATCCTTTTGTTGGGGAACGTAGTAATTTCAAAAAAATTCCTACGCACACGCAAGATCATGGTGATGCATAGCAAAGAGAGGGGAGAGTAATGTCCAAGTACCCTCGTAGACCGAAAGCGGAAGCGTTAGAACAACGCGGTTGATGTAGTCATACGTCTTCACGGCCCGACTGATCAAGCACCGAAACTACGGCACCTCCGAGTTCTAGCACACGTTCAGCTCGATGACGTCCCTCGAACTCCGATCCAGCCGAGTGTCGAGGGAGAGTTCCGTCAGCACGACGGTGTGGTGACGATCTTGATGTACTACCGACGCAGGGCTTCATCTAAGCACCGCTACGATATTATCGAGGTGGATTATGGTGAAGGGGCCCACCGCACACGGCTAAGAGATCCAAGGGATCAATTGTTGTTCTGACTTTGGGGGCCCCCTGCCCCCGTATATAAAGGAGCAAGGGAGGAGGAGGCCGGCCCTAGGAGGTGCGCGCCAAGGGGAGTCCTACTCCCACCGGGAGTAGGACTCCCTCCTTCCTTGTTGGAGTAGGAGAAGGGGAAAGAGGGGGAGAGGAAGAAGGAAAAGGGGGCTGCGCCCCTTGTCCAATTCGGACCAGAGGGGGGGCACCGCCGGCCTCCTTCCTTTTGGCCACTTTCCTCTATTCCCGTATGGGCCAATAAGGCCCATATACTCCCCGGCGAATTCCCGTAACTCTCCGGTACTCCGAAAAATACCCGAATCACTCGGAACCTTTTCGATGTCCGAATATAGTCGTCCAATATATCGATCTTTGCGTCTCGACCATTTTGAGACTCCTCGTCATGTCCCCGATCTCATCCGGGACTCCGAACTCCTTCGGTACATCAAAACTCATAAACTCATAATATAACTGTCATCGAAACCTTAAGCGTGCGGACCCTATGGGTTCGAGAACAATGTAGACATGACCGAGACACGTTTACGGTCAATAACCAATAGCGGAACCTGGATGTTCATATTGGCTCCCACATATTCTACGAAGATCTTTATCGGTCAAACCGCATAACAACATACGTTGTTCCCTTTGTCATCGGTATGTTACTTGCCCGAGATTCGATCGTCGGTATCTTAATACCTAGTTCAATCTCGTTACCGGCAAGTCTCTTTACTCATTCGTAATACATCATCTCACAACTAACTCATTAGTTGCAATGCTTGCAAGGCTTAAGTGATGTGCATTATCGAGAGGGCCCAGAGATACCTCTCCGACAATCCGAGTGACAAATCCTAATCTCGAAATACACCAACCCAACATGTACCTTCGGAGACACCTGTAGAGCTCCTTTATAATCACCCAGTTACGTTGTGACGTTTGGTAGCACACAAAGTGTTCCTCCGGTAAACGGGAGTTGCATAATCTCATAGTCATAGGAACATGTATAAGTCATGAAGAAAGCAGTAGCAACATACTAAACGATCAAGTGCTAAGCTAACGAAATGGGTCAAGTCAATCACATCATTCTTCTAATGATGTGATCCCGTTAATCAAATGACAACTCATGTCTATGGTTAGGAAACTTAGCCATCTTTGATTAACGAGCTAGTCAAGTAGAGGCATACTAGTGACACTATGTTTGTCTATGTATTCACACATGTATTATGTTTCCGGTTAATACAATTCTAGCATGAATAGTAAACATTTATCATGAAATAAGGAAATAAATAATAACTTTATTATTGCCTCTAGGGCATATTTCCTCCAGTCTCCCACTTGCACTAGAGTCAATAATCTAGTTCACATCATCATGTGATTTAACACCAATATTCACATCTGTATGTGATTAATACCCATAGTTCACATCGTCATGTGATCAGCACCCAAAAGGTTTACTAGAGTCCATAATCTAGTTCACATCGCTATGTGATTAACACCCAAAGAGTACTAAGGTATGATCATGTTTTGCTCGTGAGAGAAGTTTAGTCAACGGGTCTGTCACATTCAGAGCCGTATATATTTTGTAAATATTCTATGTCTTCAATGCTCTGCACGGAGCTACTCTAGCTAATTGCTCCCACTTTCAATATGTATCCAGATTGAGACTTAGAGTCATCTGGATCAGTGTAAAAGTTTGCATTGATGTAACTTTTACGACGAACTCTTTTATCACCTCCATAATCGAGAAACATCTCCTTAGTCCTCACTAAGGATATTCTTGACCGCTGTCCATTGATCTACTATTAGATCAAAATTGTATTCCTTTGCCAAACTCAGAGCAAGGTATACAATAGGTGTGGTATACAGCATAGCATACTTTATAGAACCTATGACTGAGGCATAGGTAATGACTTTCATTCTTCTTTTCTATTTTCTGCCGTGGTCGGGTTTTGAGTCTTTACTCAATTTCACACCTTTGCAACACAGGCAAGAACTCTCTCTTTGAATGTTCCATTTTGAACTATTTCAAAATCTTGACAAGGTATGTACTTATTGAAAAACTTATCAAGCGTCTTGATCTATCTGAATAGATCTTGATGCTCAATACGTAAGTAGCTTTACTGAGGTCTTTCTTTTAAAGAACTCCTTTCAAATACTCCTTTATGCTTTCCAGAAAAATTCTACATCATTTCTGATCAACAATATGTTACTCACATATATTTATCAGAGAGGCGGTAGTGCTCCCACTCACTTTATTGTAAATACAGGCTTCACCGTAAGTCTGTATAGAACTATATGCTTTGATCAACTTATCAAAGCGTATATTCCAACTCTAAGATGCTTACACCAGTTCATAGATGGATTGCTGGAGCTTGCATAATTTGTTTAGCACATTTAGGATTGATAAAACCTTCTGGTTGCATCATATACAACCCTTCTTCAAGAAATATCCATTTAAGGAATGTAGTTTTGTCATCCATTTGCCAGATTTCAAAAAATGTGGCAATTGCTAAGATGATTCTGACAGACTTAAGCATCGTTACGAGTGAGAAAATCTCATCATATTCAACACCTTGAACTTGTCGAAAACCTTTCGCAACAAGTCGAGCTTAGTAGATAGTAACACTACTATCAGTGTCCGTCTTCCTCTTGAAGATCCATTTATTTAACTTGACTTGCTGATCATCGAGCAGGTCAACCAAAATCCACACTTTGTTCTTATATATGGATCCTATCTCAAATTTTATGGCCTCAAGCCATTTTGCGGAATCTGGGCTCATCATCGCTTCCTCATAGTTCGTAGGTTCATCATGGTCTAGTAACATGACTTCTAGAACAGGATTACCGTACCACTTTGGCGCGGATCTTATTCTGGAAGACCTATGAGGTTCGGTAGTAACTTGATCTGAAGTTTCATGATCATCATCATTAGCTTCCTCACTAATTAGTGTAGGAATCACTGGAACCGATTTCTGTGATTAACTACTTTCCAATTCGGGAGAAGGTACAATTACCTTATCAAGCTCTACTTTCCTCCCATGCATTCACTTCTTTCGAGAGAAACTCCTTCTCTAGAAAGGATCCATTTTAGCAACGAATATATTGCCTTTGGATCTGTGATAGAAGGTGTACCCAACAGTTTCCTTTGGGTATTCAATGAAGACGCACTTCTCCGATTTGGGTTCGAGCTTATCAGGTTGAAACTTTTTCACCTAAGCATTGCAGCCCCAAACTTTAAGAAACGACAACTTTGGTTTCTTGCTAAACCACAGTTTATAAGGCGTCGTCTCAACGGATTTTGATGGTGCCCTATTTAAAGTGAATGCAACTGTCTTTAATGCATAACCCCAAAATGATAGTGGTAAATCGGTAAGAGACATCATAGATTGCACTATATCCAATAAAGTATGGTTATGACGTTCGGACACACCATTAAGCTGCGGTGTTCCAGGTGGCATGAGTTTGTGAAACTATTCCACATTGTTTTAATTGAAGACCAAACTCATAACTCAAATATTTGTCTCCGTGATCAAATCACAGAAACTTTATTTTCTTGTTACGATGATTCTCCACTTCACTCTGAAATTCTTTGAACTTTTCAAATGTTTCAGACTTGTGCTTCATTAAGTAGATATACTCATATCTGCTCAAATCATCTTGTGAAGGTCAGAAAATAACGATACCCGCCACGAGCATCAATACTCATTGGATCGCATACATCGGTATGTATTATTTCCAACAAGTCAGTAGCTTGTTCCATTGTTCTGAAGAACGGAGTTTTAGTCATCTTGCCCATAAGGCACGGTTCGCAAGCATCAAATGATTCATAACCAAGTGATTCCAAATATCCATCTTTATGGAGTTTCTTCATGCGCTTTACACCGATATGACCCAAACGGTAGTGCCACAAATAAGTTGCACTATCATTATCAACTTTGCATCTTTTGGCATCAATATTATGATTATGTGTATCACTACGATCGAGATCCAACAAACTATTTTCATTGGGTGTATGACCATCGAAGGCTTTATTCATGTAAACAGAATAACAATTATTCTTTGACTTTAAATAAATAACCATATTGCAATAAACATGATCAAATCATATTCATGCTCAACGCAAATGCCAAATAACTTTTATTTAGGTTTAACACTAATCCCGAAAGTATAGGGAGTGTTGATGATCATATCAATCCTGGAACCACTTCCAACACACATCGTCACTTCACCCTCAACTTGTTTCTGTTTATTCTGTAACCCCCGTTTCGAGTTACTAATATTTAGCAACCGAACAAGTATCAAATACTCAGGGGCTACTATAAACACTAGTAAAGTACATATCAATAACATGTATATCAAATATACCCTTGTTCACTTTGCCATCCTACTTATCCACAAAATATTCAGGGCATTTCCGCTTCTAGTGAGCATTTCCTTTGCAGTATAATCACTCAGTTTCAGGCTTTGGTTCAGCTTTGGGCTTCTTCGCGGGAGTGACAACTTGCTTGTCATTCTACTTGAAGTTCCCCATTCTTTCCCTTTGCCCTTTTCTTGAAACTAGTGATCTTGTCAATAATCAACACTTGATGATCTTTTCTTGATTTCTACCTTCGTCGATTTCAGCATCACAAAGAGCTCGGGAATCGTTTTCGTCATCCCTTGCATTATAGTTCATCACGAAGTTCCAGTAACTTGGTGACGGTGACTAGAGAACTCTGCCAATCACTATCTTATCTGGAAGATTAACTCCCACTCGATTCAAGCGGTTGTAGTACCCAGACAATCTGAGCACATGCTCACTAGTTGAGCGATTCTCCTCCATCTTTTAGCCATAGAACTTGTTGGAGACTTCATATCTCTCAACTAGGGTATTTGCTTGAAATATTAACTTCAACTCCTGGAACATCTCATATGGTCCATGACGTTCAAAACGTCTTTGAAGTCCCAATTCTAAGCTGTTAAGCATGGTGCACTAAACTATCAAGTAGTCATCACATTGAGCTAGCCAAACGTTCATAACGTCTGCATCTGCTCCTGCAATAGGTCTGTCACCTAGCGGTGCATTAAGGACATAATTCTTCTGTGCAGCAATGAGGATAAACCTCATATCACGGACCAAGTCCGCATCATTGCTACTAACATTTTTCAACATAGTTTTCTCTAGGAACACATATAAAAACATAGGGAAGCAAAAACATAGGGAAGCAACAATGCAAGCTATTGATCTACAACATAATTTGCAAAATACTACGAGGACTAAGTTCATGATAAATTTAAGTTCAATTAATCATATTACTTAAGAACTCCGACTTAGATAGACATCCCTCTAATCCTCTAAGTGATTACGTGATCCATATCAACTACACCATGTCCAATCGTCACGTGAGATGGAGTAGTTTCAACAGTGAACATCAATATGTTGATCATATCTACTATATGATTCACGCTCGACCTTTCGGTCTCCGTGTGCCGAGGCCATATCTGTTATATGCTAGGCTCGTCAAGTTTAACCTGAGTATTCCGCGTGTGCAACTGTTTTGCACCCGTTGTATTTGAACGTAGAGCCTATCACACCCGATCATCACGTGGTATCTCAACACGAAGAACTTTCGCAATGGTGCATACTCAGGGAGAACACTTCTTGATAATTTAGTGAGAGATCATCTTAAAATGCTACCCTCAATCAAAGCAAGATAAGATGCATAAAGGATAAACATCACATGCAATCAATATAAGTGATATGATATGGCCATCATCATCTTGTGCTTGTGATCTCCATCTTCGAAGCACCGTCGTGATCACCATCGTCACCGGCGCGACACCTTGATCTCCATCGTAGCATCGTTGTCGTTACGCCATCTATTGCTTCTACGACCATCGCTACCATTTAGTGATAAAGTAAAGCAATTACAGGGCGTTTGCATTTCATACAATAAAGCGACAACCATATGGCTCCTGCCAGTTGCCGATAACTTCGGTTACAAAACATGATCATCTCATACAATAAAATATAGCATCACGTCTTGACCATATCACATCACAACATGCCCTGCAAAAACAAGTTAGACGTCCTCTACTTTGTTGTTGTAAATTTTACGTGGCTGCTACGGGCTTTAGCAAGAACCGTTCTTACCTACGCATCAAAACCACAACGATAGTTCGTCAAGTTAATGTTGTTTTAACCTTCGCAAGGACCGGGCGTAGCCACACTCGATTCAGCTAAAGTGAGAGAGACAGACACCCGCTAGTCACCTTTAAGCACGAGTGCTCGTAACGGTGAAACCAGTCTCGCGTAAGCGTACGCGTAATGTCGGTCTGGGCCGCTTCATCTCACAATACCGCTGAGCCAAAGTATGACATGTTGGTAAGCAGTATGACTTGTATCGCCCACAACTTACTTGTGTTCTACTCGTGCATATGACATCTACGCATAAAACCTGGCTCGGATGCCACTGTTGGGGAACATAGTAATTTCAAAAAAATTCCTACGCACATGCAAGATCATGGTGATGCATAGGAACGAGAGGGGAGAGTAATGTCCACGTACCCTCGTAGACCGAAAGCGGAAGCGTTAGAACAACGCGGTTGATGTAGTCGTACGTCTTCACGGCCCGACCGATCAAGCACCAAAACTACGGCACCTCCGAGTTCTAGCACATGTTCAGCTCGATGACGTCCCTCGAACTCCGATCCAGCCGAGTGTCGAGGGAGAGTTCCGTCAGCACGACGGCGTGGTGACGATCTTGATGTACTACCGACGCAGGGCTTCGTCTAAGCACCGCTACGATATTATCGAGGTGGATTATGGTGGAGGGGCCCACCGCACACGGCTAAGAGATCCAAGGGATCAATTGTTGTTCTGACTTTGGGGTGCCCCCTGCCCCCGTATATAAAGGAGCAAGGGAGGAGGAGGCCGGCCCTAGGAGGTGCGCGCCAAGGGGAGTCCTACTCCCACCGGGAGTAGGACTCCCTCCTTCCTTGTTGGAGTAGGAGAAGGGGAAAGAGGGGGAGAGGAAGAAGGAAAAGGGGGCTGCGCCCCTTGTCCAATTCGGACCAGAGGGGGGGCGCCGCCGGCCTCCTTCCTTTTGGCCACTCTCCTCTATTCCCGTATGGCCCAATAAGGCCCATATACTCCCCGGCGAATTCCCGTAACTCTCCGGTACTCCGAAAAATACCCGAATCACTCGGAACCTTTCCGAAGTCTGAATATAGTCGTCCAATATATCGATCTTTACGTCTCGACCACTTAGAGACTCCTCGTCATGTCCCCGATCTCATCCGGGACTCCGAACTCCTTCGGTACATAAAAACTCATAAACTCATAATATAACTGTCATCGAAACCTTAAGCGTGCGGACCCTACGGGTTCGAGAACAATGTAGACATGACCGAGACACGTTTACGGTCAATAACCAATAGTGGAACCTGGATGTTCATATTGGCTCCCACATATTCTACGAAGATCTTTATCGGTCAAACCGCATAACAACATACGTTGTTCCCTTTGTCATCGGTATGTTACTTGCCCGAGATTCGATCGTCGGTATCTTAATACCTAGTTCAATCTCGTTACCGGCAAGTCTCTTTACTCGTTCGTAATACATCATCTCACAACTAACTCATTAGTTGGAATGCTTGCAAGGCTTAAGTGATGTGCATTACCGAGAGGGCCCAGAGATACCTCTCCGACAATCCGAGTGACAAATCCTAATCTCGAAATACGCAACCCAACATGTACCTTCGGAGACACCTGTAGAGCTCCTTTATAATCACCCAGTTACGTTGTGACGTTTGGTAGCACACAAAGTGTTCCTCCGATAAACGGGAGTTGCATAATCTCATAGTCATAGGAACATGTATAAGTCATGAAGAAAGCAGTAGCAACATACTAAACGATCAAGTGCTAAGCCAACGAAATGGGTCAAGTCAATCACATCATTCTTCTAATGATGTGATCCCGTTAATCAAATGACAACTCATGTCTATGGTTAGGAAACTTAACCATCTTTGATTAACGAGCTAGTCAAGTAGAGGCATACTAGTGACACTATGTTTGTCTATGTATTCACACATGTATTATGTTTCCGGTTAATACAATTCTAGCATGAATAATAAACATTTATCATGAAATAAGGAAATAAATAATAACTTTATTATTGCCTCTAGGGCATATTTCCTTCACCTTTTACCATACTTGTGCTTCAAAGTAGCACCATGATCTTCATGATAGAGAGTCTCCTATGTTGTCACTTTCATATACTAGTGTGAATTTTTCATTATAGAACTTGGCTTGTATATTCCAATGATGGGCTTCCTCAAAACGCCCTAGGTCTTCATGAGCAAGCAAGTTGGATGCACACCCACTTAGTTTCTTTTATTGAGCTTTCATACATTTATAGCTCTAGTGCATCCATTACATGGCAATCCCTACTCACTCACATTGATATCTATTAATGGGCATCTCCATAGCCCGTTGATATGCCTAGTTGATGTGAGACTATCTTCTCCTTTTTTGTCTTCTCCACAACCACCATTCTATTCCACATATAGTGCTATGTCCATGGCTCACGCTCATGTATTGCGTGAAAGTTGAAAAAGTTTGAGAACACTAAAGTATGAAACAATTGCTTGGCTCGTCATCGGGGTTGTGCATGATTAAATACTTTGTGTGATGAAGATAGAGCATAGCCAGACTATATGATTTTGTAGGGATAGCTTTCTTTAGCCATGTTATTTTGAGAAGACATGATTGCTTTGTTAAGTATGCTTGAAGTATTATTGTTTATCATGTCATTGTGAACTTTTATTTTGAATCATTTGGATCTGAACATTCATGTCACAATAAAGAAAATTACATTGAGAATTATGCTGGGTAGCATTCCACATCAAAAATTCTGTTTTTATCACTTACCTACTCGAGGACGAGCAAGAATTAAGCTTGGGGATGCTTGATACGTCTCCAACGTATCTATAACTTTTGATTGTTCCATGCTATTATATTACCCGTTTTGGATGTTTATGGGCTTTACTATACACTTTTATATCATTTTTGGGACTAACCTACTAACCGGAGGCCCAACCCATATTGCCGTTTTTTGCCTATTTCAGTGTTTGGAAGAAAAGGAATATCAAACGAAGTCAAAACGGAATGAAACCTTCGGGAGAGTTATTTTTGGAACGGAAGCAATCCAGGAGACTTGGAGTTGAAGTCAGGGAAGCTTCGAGGTGGCCACGAGGCAGGGAGGCGCGCCCTACCCCCTGGGCGCGCCCCCACCCTTGTGGGCCCCTCGTGGCTCCCCTGACCGACTTCTTTCGCCTATATATCCATATACCCTAAAACACCGGGAGCACAATAGATCGGGAGTTCCGCCGCACAAGCCTCTGTAGCCACCGAAAACCAATCGGGACCCTTGTTCCGGCACCCTGCCGGAGGGGGATCCCTCACCGGTGGCCATCTTCATCATCGCAGCGCTCTCCATGATGAGGAGGGAGTAGTTCACCCTCAGGGCTGAGGGTATGTACCAGTAGCTATGTGTTTGATCTCTCTCTCTCTCGTGTTCTTGATTTGGCACGATCTTGATGTATCGCGAGCTTTGCTATTATAGTTGGATCTTATGATGTTTCTCCCCCTTACTCTCTTGTAATGGATTGAGTTTTCCCTTTGAAGTTATCTTGTCGGATTGAGACTTTAAGGATTTGAGAACACTTGATGTATGTCTTGCCGTGCTTATCTGTGGTGACAATGGGATATTCACGTGATCTACTTGATGTATGTTTTAGTGATCAACTTGCGGGTTCAATGAACTTATGCATAGGGGTTGGCACACGTTTTCGCCTTGACTCTCCGGTAGAAACTTTGGGGCACTCTTTGAAGTACTTTGTGTTGGTTGAATAGATGAATCTGAGATTGCGTGATGCATATTGTATAGTCATGCCCACGGATACTTGAGGTGACAATGGAGTATCTAGGTGACATTAGGGTTTTGGTTGATTTGTGTCTTAAGGTGTGATTCTAGTACGAACTCTATGATAGATCGAACGGAAAGAATAGCTTCATGTTATTTTACTACGGACTCTTGAATAGATCAATCAGAAAGGATAACTTTGAGGTGGTTTTGTACCCTACCATATTCTCTTCGTTTGTTCTCCGCTATTAGTGACTTTGGAGTGACTCTTTGTTGCATGTTGAGGGATAGTTATATGATCCGGTTATGTTATTATTGTTGAGAGAACTTGCACTAGTGAAAGTATGAACCTTAGGCCTTGTTTCCTAGCATTGCAATACCGTTTGTGCTCACTTTTATCATTAGTCACCTTGCTGTTTTTATAATTTCAGATTACAAAAACCTATATCTATCATCCATATTGCACTTGTATAACCATCTCTTTGCCTTACTAGTGCACCTATACAATTTACCATTGTATTGGCTGTGTTGGGGACACAAGAGACTCTTTGTTATTTGGTTGCAGGGTTGTTTGAGAGAGACCATCTTCATCCTACGCCTCCCACGAATTGATAAACCTTAGGTCATCCACTTGAGGGAAATTTTCTACTGTCCTACAAACCTCTGCACTTGGAGGCGCAACAACGTCTCCAAGAAGAAGGTTGTGTAGTAGACATCACCCACTCTCGATGATGACCGTGGTTTGAGGAGTTCATGTATTCAATATGTGTTAATGCTTTGTTTCGCTTATTTATTAAAAGGAGGCCTTAATATCCCTTAGTTTCCAATATGGATCCCGCTGCGACGGGAGGGTAGGACAAAAGATGTCATGCAAGTTCTTTTAATAAAGCACGTATGACTATTTACGGAATACATGCTTACATTATATGGATGAACTGGAGCTAGTGTCGTATCGCCCTAGGTTATAACTGTCACATGATGAATATCATCCAACAAGTCACCGATCCAATGCCTACGAATTTATCATATATTATTCTTGCTAATTTACTAGTAGCAACTATCGTTACTGCTACAATATCATTGCTACCACTGTTACTATTACCGTTGCTGCTGTCACTACTATCAAAACTATCAAACTACTGTGCTACTAATCACTTTGCTGCAGATAATTAATCTCGAGGTGTGGTTGAATTGACAAGTCAGCTGCTAATAACTTCAAATATTCTTTGGCTCCCCTTGTGTCGAATCTATAAATTTGGGTTACATACTTACCCTCGAAAACTGTTGTGATCCCCTATAATTGTGGGTTATCAGCAGACTCCAGAATTTACTGGGACTCTGGAGAAGGCAAAAGTGTTGGTGAATATAGTAATTCAAAATTTTCCTACGATCATGCAAGATCTATGCATAGCAACGAGATGGGAGAGTGTGTCCATGTACCCTCGTAGACCAAAAGCGGAAGCGTTTAGTAACGCGGTTGATGTAGTCGAAAGTCTTCACGATCCAACTGATCCAAGTACCAAAGTACAACACCTCCTTGTTCAGCACACGTTCAGCACGATGACGTCCCTCGAGCTCTTGATCCAGTTGATGGCGAGGGAGAGTTCCGTCAGCACGATGGCGTGGCGACGGTGTTGATGATGTTACCGACGTAGGGCTTCGCCTAAGCACTACGATGATATGAGCGAGGTGTTAAACTGTGGAGGGGGGCACCACACAAGGCTAAGAGAACAATTATTGTGCTTTGGGGTGCCCCCTGCCCCCGTATATAAAGGATGGAGGAGGAGGAGGCTGGCCAAGGAGGGGCGTGCCTATAGGGGGAGTCCAACTAGGATTCCCAATCCTAGTTGGAGTCCCGTTCCTTTTCCAAGAGGGGAAGAGACAGAAAGAGGTGGAGGAGAAAGAGGAAAGGGGGGCCGCACCCCCTCCCCTAGTCCAATTCGGTTTGGGCTAGGGGGGCGCGTGCCTCCACCTAGCCGCTGCCTCCTCTCTTCCACTAAGGCCCATTAATCCCCTGGGGAGTTCCGGTAACCTCCCGGTACTCTGAAAAATGCCCGAACCTTTCTGAAACCTTTCCGTTGTCCGAATATAACTGTCCAATATATCAATCTTTATGTCTCGACCATTTCAAGACTCCTCGTCATGTCCGAGATCTCATCTGGGACTCCGAACAAACTTTCGGTCATCAAAAACACATAACTCATAATACAAATCGTCATCAAACGTTAAGCGTGCGGACCCTACGGGTTCGAGAACTATATAGACATGATCGAGACACATCTCCGATCAATGACCAATAGAAGAACTTGAATGCTCATATTTGCTCCTACATATTCTACGAAGATCTTTATCGATCAAACCACATAACAACATACGTTGTTCCCTTTGTCATTGGTATGTTACTTGCCCGAGATTCGATCGTTGGTATCATCATACCCAGTTCAATCTCGTTACCGGCAAATCTCTTTACTCGTTCCGTAATGCTTCATCCCGCAACAAACTCATTAGTCACATTGCTTGCAAGGCTTATAGTGATGAGCATTACCGAGAGGGCCCAGAGATACCTCTCCGATATACGGAGTGACAAATCCTAATCTTGATCTATGCCAACCCAACAAACACCTTCGGAGACACCTGTAGAGCATCTTTATAATCACCCAGTTACGTTGTGAAGTTTGATAGCACACAAGGTGTTCCTCCAATATTCAGGAGTTGCATAATCTCATAGTCTGAGGAACATGTATAAGTCATCAAGAAAGCAGTAGCAATGAAGCTGTAACGATCATAATGCTAAGCTAATGGATGGGTCTTGTCGATCACTTCATTATCCTAATGATGTGATCCTGTTCATCAAATGACAACACATGTCTATGGTTAGGAAACATAACCATCTTTGATTAACGAGCTAGTCAAATAGAGGCATACTAGGGACACTATGTTTTGTCTATGTATTCACACATGTACTAAGTTTCTGGTTAATACAATTATGGCATGTTTATCATGATATAAGGAAATATAAATAACAACTTTATTATTGCCTCTAGGGCATATTTCCTTAAGTCTCCCACTTGTACTAGAGTCAATAATCTAGTTCACATCGCCATGTGATCTAACACCAATAGTTCACATATGTATGTGATTAACACCCATAGTTCACATCGCCATGTGACCAACACCCAAAGGGTTTACTAGAGTCAATAATCTAGTTCACATCTCTATGTGATTAAACCCAAAGAGTACTAAGGTATGATCATGTTTTGCTCGTGAGAGAAGTTTAGTCAATGGGTCTGTCACATTTAGATCAGTATGTATTTTGCAAATATTCTATGTCTACAATGCTCTGCATGGAGCTACTCTAGCTAATTGCTCCCACTTTCAATATGTATCCTTATTCAGACTTAGAGTCATCTGGATCGGTGTAAAAGCTTGCATCGACGTAACTCTTTACGACAAACTCTTTATCACCTCCATAACCAAGAAATACTTCCTTAGTCCTCTTTCTAGAACTCATAGCAAGGCACACAACTGGTCTGGTACATAGCATGGCATACTTCATAGAACCTATGACCGAGGCATAGGGAATGACTTTCATTCTCTTTCTATCTTCTGCCGTGGTTAGGCTTTGAGTCTTACTCAACTTTACACCTTGTAATACAGGCAAGAACTCCTTCTTTGACTGATCCATTTTGAACTCTTTCGAAAATCTTGTCAAGGTATGTACTCATTGAAATAATCTTATCAAGTGTCTTGATCTATCTCTATAGATCTTGATGCCCAATACGTAAGTAGCTTCACCGAGGCCTTTCTTTGAAAATCTCTTTTCAAACTCTCCTTCATGCTTTCCAGAAAATTCTACATCATTTTCGATCAACAACATGTCATTCGCATATACTTATCAGAAAGGTTGTAGTGCTCCCACTAACTTTCTTGTAAATACAGGCTTCACCGCAAGTCTGTATAAAGCTATATGCTTTGATCAACTCATCAAAGCGTGTATTCCAACTCTGAGATGCTTCACTACAAAAAAATACACTTTCATGATGATACGTGTTTGTCACAATACGTCACGTTTTCTGTCATGCATGTACATCCATGACGATTTTATGACAGAATCAAGATAGTCATACCTGTGCTGTCGTAGAAGTGTTCCATGACATTACCAAAATTATCATCACGGAACTGTCCACTTCCATGACGATAAATCACGTGTCATTGAAGTGCTTTCTTCAAGGGTGACCGACACGTGGCATCCACCGTAACGGAACGCCGTTAAGCTACCGGGTCCGGTTTTGGATCCGATAACCCGTTAGCAGCCCGGACCAATGGGGTTTTCCACGTGTAAAATCATCATTGGCTAGAGCAAACACGTGTCAGCTCCGCGTTGGCACAGGTGTCACTCATCCAATGGGCGAGATGCGCCTATGATATGTTGATACGTGGACCGGCCCAAAAGTGGCCCATAAAGTTTAAATGGGCCGGTCCAACTAAAGGCCCACAAGATTTTGCGGACCAAAATGGGCCGGCCCAGCTAAAGGCCCACGAGACTTTGCAGACCATAATGGGTCGGCCCAGATAAAGGCCCATAAGATTTTGTGGGCCATAATGGGCCGGCCCAGCTAAAGGCCCACGAGATTTTGCGGACCACAATGGGCCGACCCAGATAAAGGCCCACAAGATTTTGCGTACCATAATGGCCCAGCCCAGCTAAAGGCCCACGAGATTTCGCCGACCATAATGGGATGGCCCAGCTGAAGGCCCACAAGATTTCGAGGACACTAGTAGGCCAGCCCATTAACAGGCTGCCATGTTTTGGGCTAAATGCCGGCTCATATTTGATCCTGTCCATTAACAGCCTGCCACATTCTGGGCCTAATAAAGGCCCATATGAGACCCGGCCCGTTAAAAGCCTACGACGTTCTGGGCCCAATTACGGCCCAGATCAGGTCTGGCCCTTTAAGAGGCTTTGGGCTAAATTATTTCCCATATCAGATTCGGCCCGTCAACTGGACGCTATGCTTTTGGGCCCACTTGCTAAATGCCCATTTAGTAATTCGGCCTGATATTAGTTTCGGCCTATTAAAGGCCCGTTTAAATTTTAGCCCTATATTTATTTCGGCCTGTTAAAAGCCCGTCTTATAGTTTTGCCTAACTACGGCCCGATTTGCATCCGGCCTGCTCACAACCGATAATCTGACTGGGCCAAACAAGGACAAAGACAATTTTGTCATGTTAAAAGCCTGTGATTTGATTGGCACAATCATGGGCCGGGGTCCATTTCGGCCTTCTGCTGGCCTGTGAGCTGTTCGGTATGTTTCAGGCCCAACCTACTTTTCAGCCTCCTAAAAGCCCATTGAGTTTTCTTGCGAACATAGGGCCGGAGGTTTACTGGGCCTATTAAAGGCCCGAATCTACTAGTGGGCCAGTTTACATTTAGTTCTGTTAACGGACCAAGATGACAGGGCCCATGATGCGGATCATACATAGTGATTGCATGACGGCCCGATTATGTACCGTAATTTTATGGTTTGGCCGGTTTACTACGAAGACAGTATATATACAGTAAAATAACTGTAGCATCATGAATATGAAAAAACACAAACTATACAATAAAGAAATTACGGCATATTACATCCACTAGGCATCAAAGTTCGCCACTATGACAATAAAGCACAAGCAGACAGTAGATTACATACACTGGGCATCAAAGATCGCCACCAGTGCAAATAAACACGCCAACAAAATAATATACAAAACCGACAACACTTCAATAGAGTTCAAGAAAGGTTAGCCCTGCTCCGGAGCTGTAGTGCAAGCAGTTGAGCAAGCTGATGAGACTGCGCTTGTTTAACACTTATATCCTCCTCACTCTGAAAGATAAACAAGCAGACAGATGACAGGTTTTGCACATATAAGTATCAGTGCTGATAATTCATCACATTTCTTACTGACGAATAAAGTGACATAGTTTAAAATTGCATTAACACAATATGGTATTGTTTAGGTCAAGACATGGTAGGAAATGACATTGTGAAGGAGTTGGCAGCTTCACAACACCACTAGATTACAAATCAAGAACTCATAAGTATCAATGGTTAGTGTGCTATCAATTTATCCCGTTTCAGATTGGAAAATAAAGAGACAATTTAAATAGAATGATATGACATTGTTCATAGTTAAGACATTGCAGACTATGACATTGTGCTATAGTGGGTAGGTTCACCACACCACTGGATTACGGATCAAGAACAAAAGCATACATGCAGTTCAAAAAAAGATCACTTGATCTGTATAGTTTAATTTACATGGTATGAAGAAGGAACTTGGTTGTACAACTGAAAACTTAAATTGAGAAGGACAAACTTTTGTTTCTGAACTACATACTAAACTTTAAACATGCAATTCGATGCAAACACCAAAAATAAATAGCTGTTGCAGTCATGCCTAACCAAATATACACAACAAAGTTTGAAGGCTTGAGAAGGACAAACTTACATTATTGGTGAAGACATGCTCTATAAAGCCCTTGTCCATGCTGATGGGGGGGGGGGGCAATTCAAGAAGTTCACCACATAATGTTCTTCATAAGCATTGCCTTTATTCTACATTTTGTTAAGAGTAAATATAGATGTGATAATATAAGAAAAAATGGAGAATATTTAAGATAAGATGAAGAGTGATGCTACATAAAAAAGTAGCTATAAATGTAAGTAAAGCGATACAGGCAAAAGGTACAGCCAAGAGCAATGCAGAGCTAAACTTCTTCAGTACCATCGGTGTTATCCAACCTTATGGTAAGAGTAAATATAGATCTGATGTGTAGAAAATGGAGGGCAAAGGAAAGTAAGCTGCAGAGTGATGGTACATGAACAACTACCCATCAATATAAGTACACTGATAAAGGGCAGCAGGTACTTACAAGAACAATGCAGAGCTAAAAAAATTCATTGGCATTGGATATATTCTACACTAATGTAACCATTCATACAGATCAGATAATTTGGAGCGAACAATTAATAAGCAAGCTATCATGCATACTGCTGTCACGTAATGAACCAGGTATGTATGCAAGTACAGTGATACAGGACAACATGTACTAACAAGAGCAAAGCAGCGGGCAGCATATTTGCGATATCATGTCGTTCTTTTGAAACTGGAATTCTTCTTCGAGCAGATTTCCTGCAAAAAAGATACGTAAGGCACATGCGGAAAAGTAGAAGTTCAAATTGTCATGTGATTTCATAGACAGTACCTCATCCTGGGAACAAGACCAGTGCATAACAAGGTTTTTCTATTCAATGTCTTCTAAATTTAGCACATGAGACTTCACCGAAAATTCGTTTATAGACTTGCCATCAAAGTGTGATTTTCTTAGGTAACACAGATACTGCTGCAATGCTTCCTTGAAAAGCACAAGCAAGATTTGCTCGTCATGACTATCCAGATTGGCCCTCACCTACTTACAACAATGTAATGTAAATCATTGATGTGTTCAATCAGTAGAAGACAGGAAAATAATCACCATGAATAATAGCACTTACACATAAGTTGGACAGGAAGATGTGAAAATGGTGTTTGTCTTCACTATAATCTTCCCATGATGGGAATATATGCATGTAGTCCCTAATAACTTGAAAGCATTGTCTTTTAAACTGTGAATAACTGGAATGGGGTTCCAATCTGCAAGAATTGGCCGTCTCTGCAGTTGGGATAGGTCTTCAGCCGGTTGACTTGCTATACTTTTTGCTGGAGTGGGATTTTTCTGTGGTACGGCTGGTGCTATGGCCACTGAAATCGGCATACCTTTTGCTGGAGTGCAGGTCATGTGTGGTGGGGCTAGTGGTGTGGCCAGTGAAGTATGGGTACAGTCTACTAGAGTCGGTCCTACGTTTTGTGTCACTGGTTGTACAGCCAATATAAGTGGGGTGTTGTCTGATTTCGCTGACACCACCACGTTTTTCAAGGACTTTGATGGTGCTCCTTCAGGTTTGGCAATCACCCTCTTCCTTTTTATGTCTGATGCACAAGAACAACATTTGAGTGGAAAAACATGTTATGATGAGAGATGGAATATTTATTGATAATGGATGGGCATGGCATCTCGACATATATGATGAGTAAACTAAGCATATGGTGGTGCAACAAAGTAGAAGAAATGCATGACAACATATGCAAGATACACGCAATCAATAAAACCTTGCCAAGTTAGAACAGGCACCTTGGTGGGTGAACAGGACAGGCCATCTGCCTTTGACTCCTCGAGGTTAGAATAGTCATTAGGATCATATTCTGAACAAGAATCAATAGGTGGGGAGCGTATGAGTTTCATTGCATCCAGAATGGCACTCAATGCCTTGGTGCCAATTTTGTAAGGCATTGCAGTGTTTAGCTTCAAGAGTGGACTGCTGCTAGTTCGATACAAAGCAGCTACACAGATCATAGTGTAGATATAACGAGAAAACCGTAAGCATCAGAGTAAAGTTAGCAAAGTGGAACTTACTGGAATATATGTGCTAGTATTGCCGGTACGGCTAGAAAGGATTCGGATACCAGCTCTCTTCAACTGGAGGTGCGGTACTGTTAATATCTGTGTAACTCTCAAAGGCGACACCGCTCCCCACATTTCCTTGCTATTCTTATAGGATTCAAGTGGGCAGGCTACTAAAAATCCTATTCCTATGTTTACAAAATCCTACAAATCAAAGAGGCCCGAAGAGTTCAAAGTGTTCATCAAAACTGACCGTATAGACCTCTACACTGCAAATGTCCATGCACAACTTCACTACAAGGAACATATTGTACTACTATCATACTCCCTCCATTCCAAAATATAAGTCTTTGTAGAGATTTCCACTATGGATCGCATACAGATGTATCTAGAGACATTTTGGAGTGTAGATTCACTCATTTTGCTCCATATGTAGTCCATGGTGGAATCTATACAAAGACTTGTATTTAGGAACGAAGAGAGTACTTATTAGAGAAGAACGAAAGAGGAACATGCTAAAGAAGAGCAAGCAGATTTTGGATAATAAAACTTGTGTAGTGCCCACACATGATGAACCAGAGCGCATTAAGAATGCAACTCTCTGCTGTCTCTCTATATTTGGTGCACGTGCTTTTCGAAAGTAAAGTAGGAACATTAGCTGACAAATTAAACATTATATGTTTTAGTAATATCAGCATCATATCAGATTCGTATTTGAGCAACAAGTTTGGAATTATGAGTGGCACGTTGTTTAGCTTGATGGATTCAGGAGCAGTGCTAAGCAGGTACGATGATGGTACTGAATATAAAGGCATGTCTGCATGCAAGTCGCGTGACTTTTGTCATTTGGGTCAGCCAACCATTTCATGCGGTTGGATGAAGATCCTACGTCTCCTAACCCTCCTTCTTCCTCGTCTCTGATTCTTCCCATACAGAACAACGCACAGGCCGCTAGTCGGTCCACCAGCCCCCACCGCATGTGTTCCTCCACCACCCCCACCCCCACCCCTTCCCCTACCCGCGTCGAGTTTTCTTCATTCGGCGAGGCCCCACCACCGCCCCCCACAACCACCATCCCCACCCGAGCCCCTTCCTTCACACCGGCGAACTCGGGCGAGCTCTGAAAAATCGACTGACCCAATTTTGAAATTTAGTCTATTGTGATTTAACTAGTGTGGAATATAAAAGGGGAAAACCATAAGCATTGTGAGTATAGTGTTGAGCGTGCCATAGAGGATCTGAAGGTGCAAACTGGACAAAGGCAACTTCGCAACCAATGTTTGCTTTCAAACATCAAGTAAGTGATGGATAAGAAATTAGAGTAAAGCAGTGGCGATCTATTTTCTTGCTGCGATAAATAAGTTGAGCAGATACGAAAGAGTACTGCCTCTGGTGCGGCGCCGTGTATGCATCTGTTGAGAATTTGACGGTGCTGCGGTAGTGGTGGATGTCAGCAGCGTGGAAGCAGATCTAGGAGGGTAGACGGTGCGGCGGGCCATGGTGGACGAGACGGTCATAGCAGCAATGCCGACAAGGTGGACGACGACGGGGAAGAAGTGAGAGGACGGGTTGCAAGGATCCCGGTCCAAAGCCGTGGATGAGAGAGGTCGATCTCTTGTAATGGACGGCGGCGTCGGGGTATCAGCTCCGACATGGTGGAGGAGGACAGCGTTGGATGGGGTGGAGGACGAAGGAGGCTGGGGTGGAGAGGGTGTTCTCGCGCCCACGGAGTACGAATGGGGAAATGGAGGTAGAGAGGAGGGGGGAACCATATGTCTTCAGGGCGCGCTTGTCTCAAATGCGAGGAAATTTACAAACTTAGCCCCCGTTTCAAATTTCTTACATCACAACAATATTAGTCGGTTGGGGATAGGATGGTAATCTCGCATACGCCGAATATTTTCTGACGAGAGTTTGTTTTTGGCGCCCACCGTGTATGAATCGGGGAGGGAGTCGATTTCGGCCGAGGCGACACTGTGTTTTGGCGCTCACGTGTATGAATCCGGGTGAGAGGCGGTTATGTCATGTTTGAGTGAAACTACAAACCTACCCCTATCGAAACCTATACAAATCGAGTCGATAGGCTTTGTGTGGCAGGGATAGGCAGTAGTAATTTCCATCTCGCAGATTTTGGTTTCGGGCGGTTACTGCGACTTTCCCCGCTTCGTTCAAATTTTGCATAGTGCATGTTTACCGTGCGAACTCAATTCGAATCCCGTTGGTATTCTATTTTTTTCGGGCATGATCCATTTTTGATTGGAATAAAATTCTATGTACATCTTTTTTTATATATACTTTCAAAAGCACACCAAAGAATTCTGCTCCTTTATATGTATAATATGATTTACAAATACAATGATCTCAAAATCATAAGGTTGAATTAAAAAAATTTAAACCAAATTATGTTCTACCAAAATGAATGGATCGATAATATCTACATATTAAATAACATAGATGCGTGTGAATTCATATGAGTATGCATGTTTGATAGATCAATTTTGGTTCGAGTATGGATTACATGTATCATCATCTCGAATTCAAATATTTGAATCCCTTTTATGTTGACTCCTTTCATGCCCATCTCTCTCGCATGCATGCTCCTTCATGTAGCTATCACTCTCTTTTCTCCAGCTCACCCGCACGCTCACTTCATGTTTCTCCTATCCTCGCAAACATGGTCTCTCGACGTGTCCCTTGAGAAGTGTCACACTCTCCCTATCATTATACATTACACGGTTTTCATTATCTCTCACATCTCTATCGTTCTCTGGTATCACTAGGTACCTAAGCTTTCTTTTTCACCGCCACACACACAGTCTCCACTCGTCTTTCACTTTGTCCTTCTCTCTATGGGATTCTCTCACACACCCTATATGTCTCTAGATATGACTCATACCACTAAAATTACTCTCTCTCCTTTAGACACAACATTTTTTGTGGTCTCCTTTCCGTCTCCATCCCAGACTGACATTATTCATTTGTTTACCGATCAGACAACCCACCCCCTCTCTCTCTCACACACACAACTCCTTCTTCCACTCCCCTTACCGACTACCGTCTCTCTCTCTCTCACACACACAAAACTCTCGCTTTCGCACCCCCGACTCGTATTTCTCTCACAAACATTTATCTACTAGCCTCTAGATAGGTTTATACACACACACACTCGTGCTTCCACTATCGCATACATGTCTCTCTCGCACTCCTTGTATCTATGTAGATTCTTCTTCCCTTCTTGAGACACGCCCTCTCGATCTTGCACACACACACTATCGCCTCATTTTAAGCCGATACCTCTCGCACACACACTCTTTGTGTCTTTGTCACACATGCACTCCGTCCTCCTCCTCTCTCCCTCTCTCTCACACACACATGGGATTTTTGCAACAGCTAGCAAGATGCCCATGCGTTGCATGGAACATCAAGACGCATTTGTATTAGTTTATCTTGTGGGAGAAAAGGATGAACGAGGGAAGGCCTTATTTGCAAATGTGGAGAGGGGCGTGGGTACCTTTTTGCAAAATTACCATAGTTTCCTTCCTATCCGTCGGATATAGATCGGACGGCCTATATTGCAGGATGGCAGGCACACGATCATCACCGACTATGCTTTTTATAAGAGTAGGGATAAAAACAGAGTTGGTGATGATGGTGGGCCTGCCATCCTATAATATAGGCCGTCTGATTTATATATGATGGATAGGAAGGAAACTATGGCAATTTACCCGCACTCCTCTCCACATTTGCAGATAAGGCCTTCCCTCGTTCATCCTTTTCTCCCACAAGATCTTGATGTTCCGTGCAACGCACATGCATCTTCCTAGTAAGAGTAGAAATTAGACATATACCACTTCTCAAATCTTAAAACCAACAACATTCCTCCCTTTTCTCATCAAAACCGCCAAAGGAATATATTTTAAGTGAAACATAACATATTTTTAGTGATATACATATTTCAAAACTAGACTCCTTTTTCTATCAAATCGATGAATATGTATTAATCTACTTTGATTGTGTGGCAATGTATTGGCACATTGCAAGTAGTTATTACCATTGTATAATTTTTTGGACACCAGACAAACGGTGGAGTACATATACGAAGAGAAGAGGCGCACGTATGCAGTCGGTCTCTCGCTGTCTCGCACACATGAGAGTTATGTAAAGGCACCGTTAACAAATAAACCCTAAAACCCTAGGTGCACGATTGCTGCATGCGCGGGTACTGGGTACATGGTGGAGCGCACCTTTGTAGGAATAGTCTGCTCGCGTGATAATTTGATCCGTACGAGTTGATGTCGGGACCACAGGCGAACAACCTGGAGGCGGTGGCTCGCCAGTTGCCGCAAATCGACTAGCCAAATTTGAAATATCATTTTTTATCGGGGTTAAGAGTTCCGATTTTCAATGGCGCGTTATAAGTACTAAGTAGTTTTTAGAACGATTGGTATGGAGCGAAAATGGAATTCAAAACTACTACTACCCCCTTCCTGGTTTATTGGGCCCTTGAGCCAAAACGCAAAGACCAAGAAAGCACACATATAGAGAAATTGGAAATAAATTACCTCTCTAACCACCCCTACTAAATAAGCCTATTTACTACCTCTGTGCATGCAATGGCTATTGCACACATGTAGCCTGCATGCATTTCCAATCGAGCAGCCCCATGCGCTTGCTTCCATGGGGAGACTCTTGGAATCTGGGATGGAGGAAACAAAGTGGCGTGCTTAAATGCAGCAGCCTAATAAAAATGGTACAACCTGTGATAGCTCACGGGACTAATAAACCAGGACGGAGGTAGTACCTCCTTGGCGTATGGTTGTATGGGTTTATGTTGCAAGATGTTGAACTTGGTAGTTCTAGGGCAAATACTATGGTTTAGATGTTGGTTTTTAGTAATGAAAATCGGAAGGGGGAAACCCTTCTTTGATAAAAAAAACTGCTACCTCCGTTCTGGTTTACTAGTCCCCATCGTATTTTGGGTCAAAGTTTGTCCATGAATTTTACTTGTAAAATGTGAATGTAAAATGAGATTTTGTTATACCCAAACAAAAAAGGACTGGAGGGAGTGATTGCTCTGACACGGACGTGACCTCTCATAGCACAGACATTGAACCGGCGTGCCGGCCAAGAGGGCCCCACTCGCTGCAGGCCCAGCTGAACACGCCTCCTTGCCGCATGCAACCGGCTTCAGATTGCCCCTCCTGCCTCCATTGAATCCACGCGTGTGCCGGCAACACGTCCTTCCGTGAGCCGACGACATTTAGAACACAAAAAATGACCAAAATATAATTAATTACGCATGGTCTTAACTTGGTGTGCTCGCACTGGTAGCAAGAACTAGAGGTTTTTCTTTATTTATAACTCTCCTCACATTTTTTTGGCTTTAAAGTGAATCATGGTTGTGGACATTATCTGTGAATGTGCAGATATCTATGAACATGAGTTTGATGTGGAAGCTGAACTTGGAATGTCGGCCTTGCGCGTGAACTATACCATGCCCAATGCTTCGTCCGTTATTGTTTGTAAAGTAATTGTTGTTATTACATGACCCAAAAAATATATTTTGTGCCACATCAGTAGATGCACGGACATCACAACAGGCATGCTGACTAGATAAACATTTCAACCTAGCTATTATGAAGGAAATTTTGTATTGACAACAGTTTTAGATAGCAGGAAACACCTAGCCTGCTCTACCTCTTCTAGCTTATTTATGGCATCTTCCATCTCTTCTTTGGCTTGGGTGATGAGAGCATCTGATTGCTCTTTTCGCTTCTTTAGGAACTCAGCTACATTCTCAAGGGCTCCTGCACACTTTCTTTCAGCCTTTACTAGATCCACGAGGACATGAACAACTGACGACTCCACCTGGCTTGTGTGTAATCCAACATCATTTGGTAATTTGCACCTTGTGTTTAATCCAGCATCATTAGGGAACTGGCACCTTGTGTGTAATCCAGCCTCATTTTGGAAACATGATCTCAAGGTTGACCATACTTCCCTCCTCGCTGAAACTGCATCCTGACATGAAGTTACTTCTTTTTTAGATCAATACCCAGAGCAAACTAGATCCATTTAGTAGAAGCCAGATAAACATGACTCAAAAGAAGTGAATTCAAAAGGAAAAAAAATATAAAAACAGACTACAAGGTGAGAACACCCACTTCCTACATCAAGCTAAAAATGAAAGCATTAGGGCGATTAAGACTCTTCTTATTACACACCGAAGAACACGAGGCTAAGAGAAACAGAAACTACAACATATACACATCGAAGAACACGAGGCTAAATGAAAGTAATTGAAAGGGTGTTACTTACCAAAGCTCATTTTACAGGTTCTGTGCAGCTCCTCTTTAACTTGCCACGCTCCTTGAAGATGTCCCCAATATCCTGTGTTTGGTCTTCATTGCTCCTCTACATGTTCACACTCGTGGTTTTAAAATCACAACATGGCAAGAAAAATATACTACTAGTAATACTCACACATCTTATGGGCAACATTAAAGCACTCGTCTGCCATGTTAGAGCATCTCCAACAGAATCGCAACGCGCGGTGCTTTAAAAAAGCGCTTATAGTGCTGAGATCGAGAAGTAGAGATAGAGAGTAGAGACTAGAGAGAAGAGGATAGTTCTCAGCATAGATATATAAAAAAAGATAATTCAACTACTCCTCCTCGTCCAACTCCTCCTCGGTGATGTCCTCCTCTGATATCTGAATGTAGGCATGAAGATACCGATCGTCGTCGGACTCCCAGGGCGACGCTGCTCCTAGCCTCATGTTGAATTGAGCGTCCGCTTTTCCCCTACGCTTGTCCTCGCGATAGGCGGCTCACTCTGCCCTCCTCTTCTCCCTCTCCGCCCTCCTTTGCACATAGAACTCGCGCTCGTTGATGATGTCCTGCGGGAAGCGTTGGCACCACAACGCCATGGCTTCCTCGTCCATCTCGGCGATGCCGAGACGGTGCTCCCACCTCCGATTGTCACGACGATCCTCGTCGGTGATAAGCTGCGGCAGAGGCACGAGCTCCTACGCCCGCTCCCACATGGGCACATTGGGGAAGTTCAATGTTCTATGAGGCCACCGGAGGGGCCACACTGCCACGTCGTACATGCGGGCGGGCTCGTTGGCGGTGTCAAAATTTTTGAGGCCAAGGCGCATCCCACGGAACCGGATCTCGATGGAGAAGCCGCCAGAGGGGCGCGCACGAACGCCGCGGTATCCCCAGGTTTCCTGGCAACGCAGCAGCATAGTGGCGCGGCGGCAGTGAGGCGAGAAAGAGTGGGGAGACAACGGTGCCGAGGCACAGAGCGGGGAGAGAGCGGTGGCAAGGCACAAAGCGGTGGGAGGGCGTTGGATTTTATAAAGCATGTTAGATGCCATGCGCCAAAACTAGCGCACGCCTGGCCGCTTTTCCCCCCACGCACGTGATCCTTTCCTGATGTCCCTGCTATCTCTACTCTCTTCTCTAATGTTATATTTATTTTATATTTTATATTTATCTCTACTTCTCTACTCTCTACTTTTTTATTTTAAAAAACAGAGTTGGTGATGATGGTGTGCCTGCCATCCTGCAATATAGGCCGTCCGATTAATATCCGACGGATAGGAAGGAAACTATGGCAATTTTGCAGAAAGATACCCACACCCCTCTCCAGATTTGCAAATAAGGCCTTCCCTCGTTCATCCTTTTCTCCTACAAGATAAACTACTCATACAAATGCATCTTGATGCGTGCAACACATGGGCATCTTGCTAGTTCTAAAAAACTTTCCATCATTTGCCACACTACTGGTTGCAGATGAAGAACCTACATAAGCACAACGCGATACAGGAGCGACGCACAATTACAAGTTGATATTCTGTTGGACAGTGGAGGCTATAACCAATTACTTTTATGGGAACAATAGCAACCAAGAAATTTAAAGGGTAGGTATGAACAAAATTGGAAATGCTCATGTACTGCTAAGTGATTTAATACACATATTACCAATCGAGGAGGAGAACGATGGTCGCGGCGGCCTCTGTGCATCATGGTCGGCAAAGAGAGTTAGTTCATTATCAACGACGGTGGTGCTTCTGCGCTTGGCGTCGGCTTCCGGGAAGCAGATCCGAGACCATGGAAGACGGTTCCGGGGAAGAGGCTCCGTGTACGACGACGACGGTGGACCGGCTCCAGTGCGGCATATGAGGCCATCGATGAGGCAGATGCGCTGCGATGGATGAGTGCGCCGATGTAGAAGGGGAGGAGCACGAAGGCTGCGGTGCCATGGAGAACTCTATTTTGCGATGGGGATAGAAAATGGGGAGTATTCAGGTGTACTACTCTGGGTGCCGGGGTGGGGTTGGCTGGGTAGGGTGAACCTGAAGTTACGAAAACAACCCCCTAACAAGTGTCATCTGTAGGCCTGTTCCGAAGGCTATGATGGTAACTTCCCACTGCTCGAATCAGGGTCACGGGAGATTTTCCCGCCGACCTCAAAATTTTGTGACACTGGACTCCCCGTGTGGCGTGCTGGGTGATCCGGCTAAGCAACTAGCGAGTAGTACTAGTAACTACTAGTACTCCCTCCGTTTTTATTAACTCTACATATTAGGTTTGATCCAAGTCAAACTTCCTAAAGTTTGACCAAGTTTATAGAAAAATATAAACATTTACCATAACAAATATGTATGATGTGAAAGTACATTCAATAATGAATCTAATGGTATTTATTTGTTATTGTATATATTAATATATTTTTTTATAAACTTTTTGAGAGTTTACAAAACTTGACTTTGACCAATGCTAATAAGCGGACTTAAATAAAAACGGAGGGAGTACATATTTGTTTTCTTAGTTTGTAGTGAATTAATCACTTGTTGTAATTCTGAAATAAATATATTAGGCTACTGACTTCGAATGTAATGGTATATACAATTCAATAGTTACAATCATTGTCGAATTCCAAGATGTATACGAGGTCTGTAGTACTTCAAAATATGCTCAAACTCACATAATCCCAGTCAAATGAGAATCTAAATGCATTACATAGTTATTACGTTGTAGGATGCAATAAAACCAACCATAACTCTACATCATCCATTATAAAAGCAACATTTTTGAACACATCCCAATGTGTGAATGAAACGTGTAGAGAGAGCCTGCGAAGATGGAGCAGATAGGGCGAGAAAGATTGTATGTATGTGGACGAGAGAGTAGGAGACAAACCTTAAGAGACAAAGAGAGAGATATAGAGAGAGAAAGAGAGAGAGGAAGAAGTTAGGTCTGTGAGAAAGATGGAGACATGTAATATACGTGAGATGCGTGTGCATTCGGATTCTGTACACGTGGAAGGAGAAGAGACAACATGTTTGATGAGAGAGCTGGAAAAACATGGACGAGAGGGGAAGGATCTCGTGGGTTGAGGGATTGATAATTTTGTGCGGGGGAAAGAGGGATTGGTAATTTTGTGCAGGAGAGAGAGGGTGGGGGGGGAGGAGTCAGTCAGTCGTCGTCACATCATCCTGCTTCCAAATGGCCCCGCATTCTCTAGCGCAGTGTGGTCGCCGTCTTCGATCTCCTCGATGCCCTCTTTGAAGATTGAGGTGTTGTGCATGCTGGGGTGCATAGAAGCACAAACGAAAGTGGTCGCCATATAACCTTGGATGGGGATGAATTGTGTGCTCGGGGGAGGGTTGTGTGCGGTGTGTGTGTGTGTGTGTGTGTGTGTGTGTGTGTGTGTGTGTGTGTGTGTGTGTGTCAGATATTGAGAGAAAACAAACCTATGGAGAGAAATGTGTGTGTGTGTGTGTGTGTGTGACGGAAAGCTACATGCTAAACATGGTTTTCACGAAGAGATTGTGCGTGCGAGATAGAAAGTGATGTGCGGGCCTTGTAGTGGGCAGGGGCCGGGTGAGGGTGTCAAAATGTGTGCATTGATGCATGTATTACATGCGATCGTGCGAGGGACGGACAAATCAAGAGAGATCGTGCGAGGTTGTTGTGTTACGGATGCTCCTCTCTCTCTCTCTCACACACACACACACACAAGCACTGGCGGAGCTATGTTGAGGCCAAGGGGGCCGCTACCCCCTAGCCTTGGACCAAACTCTGAAGGAAAAATTTTAGGGAGGGCTTAGATGTGATTTTTTTAGCAATTTACAACCCCAAATATTCATGTTTTAAAATTGGCCCCCCAGCAATTTTTACCAAGCTCCGCCACTGCACACAAGTAAAATAGAAGACCGTTCTCTCATGTATACACAACGTATCGTCATTTGTCTATGTCTCACTCATGCATGATCATTTGCACATTCACACCTCTCTATGTCTCTATCAAACGCACACCGTCTCCAGATTGCACTTTTGTCACAACACACATATGGACACATGCACATGTTCTCTCTCAGTCACACACACACACACACACACACACAATCAGTATTAAAAAAACTAGGGCACACCTAAAACGTACAAATCCAAATAAACACGAACTGGAGCTAAATTCAAATATATGGAAATATTTTAGCGTCAAGAACTTTTCCAGGAAAAAAAGTTGAGTAATATTCAGGGATTGTTTTCACACACACAAAAAGGTTCGATGGTTGTCCTTCGAGCGCAACACAGTGACGCACCGTTCGATCGACCGTGCGGCTGTGGTTCATGCGCGCACAGGATTCCATATCGTGGTTGTGGTAACTAATATAAGCGCTGCCTCAGTCTAATGTTTACATGTACTAGTACGGTTTTCTTTTAAGTTTGACCAACCTTATATAAAACTAAACTAAGCTCCCATACACGCACTCATCAATAAGCCGCCGCTGCCGTTGCGCATGCCAGCGCCTGCCTGCTCCGGCCAACAATTTATCGCCCATCACCGCCGTGTTGCCACCATCCCTGTGCCATGAAGCCGAAGGCTCGCCCGCTCACGTCGTCTGCAGTCCCTCCT
This sequence comes from Triticum aestivum, assembly GCF_018294505.1. NCBI lineage: Eukaryota > Viridiplantae > Streptophyta > Magnoliopsida > Poales > Poaceae > Triticum > Triticum aestivum. Next base: position 62,846,083 of record NC_057804.1, on the reverse strand, counting down.
CACGATGCCGCCGCGCTTCCAAGCACGCGAGAAGCTGGTGGAGCCGCGTCTATGCATGCAACGTACGAAAGAGGAGGACAAGCGCGTGCTCCAACATGCCGGTGAGGAGGAAATAGCGTGTCATTGTCGTCTCCGCCCGCGCGGAGGAGGCGCGCATGGTGGTTATCTCGGTAGAAGCCGGTCGCGCCCGCAAACTGGGTGCGGACGCGGAATTTACCTTCGAGACGTTGAATGCCACGTGGATCCTGCAATCTGAAGGAGCAATTTGGGTCAGTCGACTCTTGTGAGCCGTTGGATGCAACATGGATGGCTAGAAGGGCTTCTTCATCCTCCGAAATTGATGCACGGTTCATCTTCTCAGCCAGCCACACACTTAACCGCCTGCCGCCGCCGCCCCGCCCTCCCATGAACCGCCTGCCACCGTCATGCTTCCCCCCCACCCCGCCATCCGTTTAACCCCGGGCACGATCCATTTTTTCCGATGAACTATATTCCACACCCAACACTCATAAGATAGATCATGGGCATCCTGCCACCCTAATATAGATACTGGAGTAGCTTCTCTGCCCTCTGATATGTCTCCGTCGTATCTATAATTTTTGATTGTTCCATGCCAATATTATTCAACTTTCATATACTTTTGGCAACTTTTTATACTATTTTTGGGACTAAGATATTGATCCAGTGCCCAGTGCCAGTTCCTATTTGTTGCATGTTTTATGTTTCACAGAAACCCAATATCAAACGGAGTCCAAATGGGATAAAACGGACGGAGAATTATTTTGGAATACTTTTGATTTTTGGGAGGAAGAATCAACGCGAGATGGTGCCTGAGGTGGCCACATGGGTGGCCCAGGCCACCACTCCAGGTGGGCGCGCCCCCACCCTTGTGGGCCCCTCGTAAGGTGGTTGATGCTCTTCTTTGGCCGCAAGAAAGCTAATTTTTGGAAAAACATCCGGGTGAAGGCTTCAATCCAATCAGAGTTACGGATCTCCAGATATAAAAGAAACGATGCTAGGGCAGAATCGGAGAGCGCAAAAAACATAGAGAGACAGAAAGACAGATCCAATCTCGGAGGGGCTCTCACCCCTCCCACGCCATGGGAGCCAAGGACCAGAGGGGAAAACCTTCTCCCATCTAGGGAGGAGGTCAAGGAAGAAGAGAGAAGAAGGAGGATCTCTCCCCCTTGCTTTCGGTGGTGCCGGAGCGCTGCCGGGGGCCATCATCATCACCGCGATCTACACTAACACCTCCATCATCTTCACCAACATCTCCATCACCTTCCCCCTTCTATATTCAGTGGTCCACTCTCCCACAACCCGCTATACCCTCTACTTGAACATGGTGCTTTATGCTTCATATTATTATCCAATGATATGTTGCCATCCTACGATGTCTGAGTAGATTTTCATTGTCCTATCGGTGATTGATGAATTGCTATGATTGGTTTGATTTTCTTGTGGTTATGTTGCTGTCCTATTGTGCCCTCCATGTCGCGCAAGCGTGAGGGATTCCCGCTGTAGGGTGTTGCAATACATTCATGATTTGCTTATAGTGGGTTGCTTGAGTGACAGAAGCATAAACCCGAGTAAGGGGGTTGTGGCGTATGGGATAAAGGGGACTTGATGCTTTAATGCTATGTTGGGTTTTACCTTAATGATCTTTAGTAGTTGCGGGTGCTTGCTAGAGTTCGAATCATAAGTGCATATGATCCAAGAAGAGAAAGTATGTTAGCTTATGCCTCTCCCACATAAAACTTGCTATCGGTCTTGTAATGTAGTCAATTGCTTAGGGAAAATTTCACAAATCCTACCACCACTTTTCTACACTTGCTATATTTACTTTATTGCCCCTAGCTTTTATTTACGTGCTCTTTATTATCTTGCAAACCTATCCAACAACACCGACAAAGTACTTCTAGTTTCATACTTGTTCTAGGTAAAGCGAACGTCAAGCGTGCGTAGAGTTGTATTAGTGGTCGATAGAACTTGATGGAATGTTTGTTCTACCTTTAGCTCCTCGTTGGGTTCGACAGTCTTACTTATCGAAAGACGCTACAATTGATCCCGTATACTTGCGGGTTATCAAGACCTTTTTCTTGCGCCGTTGCTGGGGAGTCATAGCGTGGGGTGAATATTCTCATGTGTGCTTGTTTGCTTTATCAGTAAGTAATGTTTATTTGCTGTTCTAAGTTGTTCTTTATCTTTACCTATGAATATGGAACACGAAATACCAAAAAAAATTAGGTGTACTTGCTACTCATGGAGATGGGGAACCTCCTAAAACCCTCGATGATCATTATGTTCAAGATATTATGTACTACTTTGATAATCCTGAGAAAACCCCATTCAATTTTGTTATGGGAGACACGTTGGATCAACGTGAGTACTTTAGGGATTATCGCTTGACTCAAAAAGGGAAACTATTATGGGATAAAATTTATACGTTGCGTTGGTATGCTCGGGATCTATGCTTGAGACATGATTATACTTGTTGCTCTAGGATAAAGTCTCGACACCTTCCCTTTTCATGCAAATTCAATGATAATAAAACCTTGGCTTCTTATGCCAATGGTATCTATGATTACTATGATGTGGAACAAATAGAAGAATTCGTTGCTTTTATGGGTGCTTATGAGATTGAATCTATGTTTAAAACATTTGAAGATTTTGATGATTCAGTTTACAGACCTGGAAATTTTGCTATACTTAGATATTGCTATGAAAATTATGAATACAATTCCAATATTGATGCATTTATTGAGAAAGTCTCCGCTGTCCAAGAAGAGACTAATATTTTGCCGGAAGCTATGGAAGAGGAAATTGATGAAATTGTGAGCTCATTGGATGAAAAAGATGAGGAGGAGAGCGAAGAACAAAAGGAGGAAGAGCGGATTAGCTACCCATGCCCACCTTCTAATGAGAGTAACTCTTCAACTCATACATTGTTTAAATTCCCTTCATGCTTACCGAAGGATGATTGCTATGATGATTGTTATGATCCCGTTGATTCTCTTGAAATATCCCTTTTTGATGATGCTTGTTATGCTTGTGGCCATGATGCCAATATGAGTGATGCTTATGGAGATGAACTTGCTATAGTTCCTTATGTTAAACATGAAATTGTTGCTATTGCACCCACGCATGATAGTCCTATTATCTTTTTGAATTCTCCAAACTACACAATATCGGAGAAGTTTGTGCTTATTAAGGATTATATTGATGGGTTGCGTTTTACTACTACACATGATGATTTTGATACATATAATATGCATGTGCTTGCTGCTCCTACTTGCAATTATTATGAGAGAGGAACTACACCTCCACCTCTCTATGTTTCCAATATGATAAAATTGCAAGAAACTGCTTATACTATGCATTAGCCTTTACTATGTGTGCATGAATTGTTCTTTTATAACATGCCGATGCATTGGAAGAGAGTTAGACTTCGTTGTTGCATGATATATGTTACTTTGTGCTCACTACTAAATTACAAATCATTGTTAATTAAAATTGGCTTTGATATACCTTGGGATCCGGGTGGATCCATTACTTGAGCACTATATGCCTAGCTTAATGGCTTTAAAGAAAGCGCTGCCAGGGAGACAACCCGGAAGTTTTAGAGAGTCATTTATTTCTGTTGAGTGCTTTCATATAGTTTAAAAACAAAAAAAATAAAGCGGGGAACCGAAAACTTTTCTAAAAGGAAAGTGAAAGTGAGAAAGACAAGCATTGTTGAAGTGGGAGCTAGCCTTGAACTTTGTTCATGCTCACGGAAACTTTGTAAATCTTGATTACAAAAACTTTTCAAAAAAAATAATTATCCCCTTGTACAATTCCATTTTATTATAAAAATAAGGTGCTAAGGTTTGCCTTTAGGATGTTTACAATGCTTGTTGGTTTGTACGGTGCAGGACAGAAACTTTGGCTGTAGTGCGTGATTTTACATGTTTTACTGGAACGTCAAATGGTTCTGATTCCTTTTGAACTGTCTTTATGTATGATGTTTTTATTTTTTCTAAATTTTTGGTAGAATTTTTGGGGCAGCATAAGTATGGTGAATGTTCAGATTGCTACAGACTGTTCTGTTTTTGACAGATTCTGTTTTTGATGCATGGTTTACTTGTTTTGATGAAACTATCAATTTCTATAAGTGGATTAAGCCATGGAAAAGCTATATTACAGTAGACACAATGCAAAAACAAAATATGAATTGGTTTGCAACAGTACTTAGAGTAGTGATTGCTTTATTATACTAACGGATCTTACCGAGTTTTCTGTTGAAGTTTTGTGGGGATGAAGTGTTTGATCGAGGAGGTCTCGATATGAGGAAAAGGAAGAGAGGCAAGAGCTCAAGATTGGGGATGCCCAAGGCACCCCAAGTAAATATTCAAGGAGACTCAAGCGTCTAAGCTTGGGGATGCCCTGGAAGGCATCCCCTCTTTCTTCAACAAGTATCAGTATGTTTTCGGATTCGTTTCGTTAATGCGGTATGTGCAAGTCTTGGAGCGTCTTTTGCATTTAGTTTTCACTTTTATTTTATGCACCATGCTGGTATGAGATAGTCCTTGGTTGATTTATAGAATGCTCATTGCACTTCACTTATATCTTTTGAGTATGGCTTTATAGAACACTTCATGTGCTTCACTTATATCATTTGAAGTTTGGATTGCATGTTTCTCTTCACATAGAAAACCGCCATTTGTAGAATGCTCTTTTGCTTCACTTATATTTGTTAGAGCGTGGGCATATCTTTTGTAGAAAGAATTAAACTCTCTTTCTTCACTTATATCTATTTAGAGAGATGACACGAATTGGTCATTCACATGGTTAGTCATAAAATTCTACATAAATTTGTAGATCGCTGAATATGATATGTTTGATTCCTTGCAATAGTTTTGCGATATAAAGGTGGTGATATTAGAGTCGTGCTAGTTGAGTAACTGTGAAATTGAGAAATACTTGTGTTGTGGTTTCCAAGTCCAGTAGCATGCACGTATGGTAACCGTTGTGTGACAAATTTGAAGCATGGGGTGTTTCTTTGATTGTCTTCCTTATGAGTGGCAGTCGGGGACGAGCGATGGTCTTTTCCTACCAATCTATCCCTCTAGGGGCATGCGTAGTAGTACTTTTCTTTGAGGGTTAATAAACTTTTGCAATAAGTATATGAGTTCTTTATGACTAATGTGAGTCCATGTATTATGCCCACTCTCACCCTTCCATCATTGCTAGCCTCTTCGGTACCGTGCATTGCCCTTTCTCACCTCGAGAGTTGGTGCAAACTTCGCCGGTGCATCCAAACCCCGTGATATGATATGCTCTATCACACATAAGCCTCCTTATATCTTCCTCAAAACAGCCACCATACCTACCTATCATGGCATTTCCATAGCCATTCTGAAATATATTGCCATGCAACTTCCATCATCATCATATACATGACTTGAGCATTCATTGTCATATTGCTTTGCATGATCGTAAGATAGCCAGCATGATGTTTTCATGGCTTGTCCATTTTTTCATGTCATTGCTACGCTAGATCATTGCACATCCCGGTACACCGCCGAAGGCATTCATATAGAGTCATATCTTTGTTCTATCGAGTTGTAATATTGAGTTGTAAGTAAATAAAAGTGTGATGATCGTCATTATTAGAGCATTGCCCCAGTGAGGAAAGGATGATGCAGACTATGATTCCCCCACAAGTTGGGATGAGACTTCGGACTTGATGAAAAATAAAATAGGCCAAAGAATCCCAAATAAAAAAAGAGGCCAAAGAAGCCCACCAAAAAAATAATAATGAAAAAGAGAAAATAAAAAAATGAGAGAAAAAGAGAGAAGGGGCAATGTTACTATCCTTTTACCACACTTGTGCTTCAGAGTAGCACCATGTTCTTCAGATAGAGAGTCTCTTGAGTTATCACTTTCATATACTAGTGGGAATTTTCATTATAGAACTTGGCTTGTATATTCCGATGATGGGCTTCCTCAAATGCCCGAGGTCTTCATGAGCAAGCAAGTTGGAAGCACACCCACTTAGTTTCTAGTTTGAGCTTTCATACACTTATAGCTCTTAGTGCATCCGTTGCATGGCAATCCCTACTCCTCGCATTGACATCAATTGATGGGCATCTCCATAGCTCGTTGATTAGCCGCGTCGATGTGAGACTTTCTCCCTTTTTGTCTTCTCCAAATAAACCTCCACCATCATATACTACTCCACCTATAGTGCTATATCCATGGCTTGCGCTCATGTATTGCGTGAGGGTTTAAAAGGCTGAAGCGCATTAAAAAGTATGAACCAATTTCTCGGCTCATCATCGGGGTTGTGCATGATGGGATCATTTTGTGTAACGAAAATGAAGCATGGCCAAACTATATGATTTTGTAGGGATAAGCTTTCTTTTGCTATGTTATTTCGATAAGACATAGTTGCTTGGTTGGTATGCTCGAAGTATTATTGTTTTTATGTCAAAAGATAGACTATTGCTTTGAATCATCCGTATCTTAATATTCATGCCATGATTAGACATATGATCCAGATTATGTTAGGTAGCATTCCACATCAAAAATTATCTTTTTTATCATTTACCTACTCGAGGACGAGCAGGAATTAAGCTTGGGGATGCTGATATGTCTCCGTCGTATCTATAAGTTTGGATTGTTCCATGCCAATATTATTCAACTTTCATATACTTTTGGCAACTTTTTATACTATTTTTGGGACTAACATATTGATCCAGTGCCCAGTGCCACTTCCTATTTGTTGCATGTTTTATGTTTCACAGAAACCCAATATCAAATGGAGTCCAAATGGGATAAAAACGGGTGGAGATCTATTTTCAAATATTTGTGATTTTTGGGAGGAAGAATCAACACGAGATGGTGCCCGAGGTGGCCACGAGGGTGTCCCACGCCACCACTCCAGGTGGGCGCGGCCCCACCCTCATGGGCCCCTCGTAAGGCGGTTTATGCTCTTCTTTGGCTGCAAGAAAGCTAATTGGAAAAACATCTGGGTGAAGGTTTCAATCCAATCGGAGTTACAGATCTCCACATATAAAAGAAACGGTGCCAGGGCAGAATCAGAGAGCGCAGAAACAAAGAGAGACAGAAAGACATATTCAATCTCGGAGGGGCTCTCGCCCCTCCCACACCATGGGAGCCAAGGACCAGAGGGGAAACCCTTCTCCCATCTAGGGAGGAGGTCAAGGAAGAAGAAGAAGAAGGGGGCTCTCTCCCCCTTGCTTCCGGTGGCGCCGGAGCGCTGCCGGGGGCCATCATCATCACCGCGATCTACACCAACACCTCCATCATCTTCACCAACATCTCCATCACCTTCCCCCTTCTATATTCAGCGGTCCACTCTCCCGCAATCTGCTGTACCCTCTACTTGAACATGGTGCTTTATGCTTCATATTATTATCCAATGATGTGTTGCCATCCTATGATGTGTGAGTAGATTTTCATTGTCCTATCGGTGATTGATGAATTTCTATGATTGGTTTAATTTGCTTGTGGTTATGTTGCTGTCCTATTGTGCCCTCCACGTCGCGCAACCGTGAGGGATTCCCGCTGTAGGGTGTTGCAATACGTTCATGATTCGCTTATAGTGGGTTGCTTGAGTGACAGAAGCATAAACCCGAGTAAGGGGGTTGTGGCGTATGGGATAAAGGGGACTTGATGCTTTAATGCTATGGTTGGGTTTACCTTAATGATCTTTAGTAGTTGCGGATGCTTGATAGAGTTCCAATCCTAAGTGCATATGATCCAAGAAGTGAAAGTATGTTAGCTTATGCCTCTCCCACATAAAACTTGCTATCGGTCTAGTAAAGTAGTCAATTGCTTAGGGACAATTTCACAACTCCTACCACCACTTTTCCACACTCTCTATATTTACTTTATTGCCCCTAGCTTTTATTTACGTGCTCTTTATTATCTTGCAAACCTATCCAACAACACCTACAAAGTACTTCTAGATTCATACTTGTTCTAGGTAAAGCAAACGTCAAGCGTGCGTAGAGTTGTATCTGTGGTCGACAGAACTTGAGGGAATATTTGTTCTACCTTTAGCTCCTCGTTGGGTTCGACACTCTTACTTATCGAAAGAGGCTACAATTGATCCCGTATACTTGCGGGTTATCACCGTCTTCTTCTTTCGCTCCGTCGAACTTCTTTCACAAATCGACTGACCCAAATTATACTACTAGTACGAGCGTATTAAGTACAGTAGGAACATGAAAATATGAGCAGTAGTACCAACTGCAAGAAGAACAGTAGTAAGACATAGTACTAGTACTACTGTACGTACTAAAGAGTTCAAATAACGAGAAAGAACATAAAGTTCAAATAACAAGAAAGAACATAAACATAGTTCTGTTGGGTGCTCAGCACAACACACCCCTGGAAATAAACTAAGCACCTAGTCCGCTTGACACTGCAGTAGAACCAGCATGAGCGACGGCACTGCCACCTTACTCAGAGTCTGAGTCCACGTCCTCGACTTTGTCCTCGTCCCTCTTCCTCTTCCTCTTTGCCGACGCTTCTTTGCTTAAAATGGACACTGGGCTCTGCTTCTTCATCCAACCCTTGTAGATATTTAAACAAAGGTAGGCATCCATTGTTGCACACAGGATGTGATCTTCATCTAATGTCTTCGACTCCCATGCGTGACAAAACTCGTGGTGAGGTTTCTTTAGTTTAGCATACGAAAGATCAATCATGGCTGCTGCCAGGGTCAGCATTAAAGGCTGAGAGGTGGACACCAGGCTTGCCTTTTGGAGATCGAAGGGCTAGCCTACAACGAGGCCTATCCGACCTAGGACATCCCTATCGTTCCTAAAGTCTACAGTAACAAATTTCACTCTTTTGTCCTTGAGGAAGTTCTTAAAATACTAGCACTCAACGTTGGCATGGCATATGTGGTACACAAAGCACATGTTATGTACACAAACCTGGATCACAGCGAGCTTCTTCTTCTCTACCTCCTTTAGCATCTTCTCTCTTTCCAGGACTGTGGTGTACTCAACATCTAGCTCGGCGACCCGCTCATCCTTTGAACTGTTGAACATGCCTAGGAAGCGAGCAAGGCATGCTTTCACCGTCGCGGACCCATGTGTGTAGATGACAATGAACTCATCGCCGATGATGGGTATAACCTGGTACTCAGCAGCGACCATGGAGATTTGGGAGGCCATGGACTTTGGAGGAGGGTTAGGAGAAGTTGAACTAGTGTAATGTGAAAGGACGGGACGACTGGGAGCGAACTGTTGTAAGGTACTATACTAGTAGAAGACGGGGACGAGTAGGGCGTGCGAACGGCGTGGGGTTGTTGGCTTACCCGGTGGATAAACGGCTACAAGCCCCCAAAGATTTCTCGAGTACTATGCGGGACCCACTAGATGTCATGTCTACTAGACCCATATCATAGGCCTGGCGGTATAGCTTCTGCCTGTTCGCACGCCATGCCGGCGCGTGGATGTAACTTCACTTAATTCCGTCAACCGCCGCGCCTCCCATGACCTTTGCCTCCCTCGCGTGGTCGCTCCCTTTGAGACTTCGACCGGCTATAAATGAGCAAATTTTTTGCCTACTCCGCATGCATGATACTCCCTATGGTCCTTTTTACTTCCGTCAACCGTTTGCAAAGTGTTTGACCAAATTTATACTAAAAATACCAATATCTACAATAGTGATTATAATGAGTATAAGAACTACGTTTATAATGAGTATAAAAATATTGATTTGACATTGTGAATGTTGATACATTTTTCTATAAGTTTGGTCAAAGTAGAGGTACATTCACTTCAGACAAAACTTAAATGCACAATGCAGACTAGTTCCTCCGTCCAGGTGCGTGCCATGTCCTATCTAGTCATCACAACAAGGATAGCTATTAGAGTACTACTACCTCCCTTCTAGTTTAAAGGGCTCGATTCAAAAATTTCACCTACTCTTAGCAAGATAGAGGCGGTGGAATAGTTTTTGTAGTCTGCAAAAGTACTCAACTATCATTCTTCATAAAAAAATGTGTGTACCAATGCATTATCGCATTGCATGCATGAACACTAGTTACTCTAACCACCCTCTCTTCTTTAATTCTTTGCCACATCTGCATGTTTGCTATTCCTGTGTGCATGATACCAGCTAAGATACCACCATTATGGCCGGCCTTAATCATCGCATGCAATAATTTAGTGCACCTTGAAATATGAACATGTGTGGAGCATGTATGTTTTTAATGACTTGAGACTATACCTAGCCCGACATGCAAGTTGACTTATTATGCACCATTCCCCATACCTGGAGGAAGCCCTTTCGTCTCCAAATATTTTCCTCTCCATGGGTGAAAACAATATGCCTGCCAGACTCTCCTTCTCCCTCCGGCGGTCCCACCACTCCACCCCATGTGGAAAAATTCTGCATGCATGACTCTCCTCCCCCGCGCTCGTCCAATCCGTTGTGACCAGCAATATTTCCACCCCTTCCCTACCCCGTAATTTACTCCAACAAATATGCCCACATAGCTGTTACATTAATCATGCAACATATCTTACGGGACGCTGCTTCAGTTACTTAACTGCAGGTGCATTGGGTCACTGACATATGGGCCCAATAGGGGTCTGGCTCACATGTCAGTGATGCAACTGGACCTGCAGTTAAGTCACTGCAGCTCAGTCCATATCTTACGTAGGTGTGCCATTGCTCACTATGAATACCGCGCCTCCCACGACATTTGGAAGAATGCTCACGTTCATCGCTATCTCCTCCCCTCCCTCTCACGTCGACCACCATGGCATCGCCCCTCCCAAGCCCTAGGCGCCCCTTGCTACACCGCACGGACGGTCACACGTCGATGTTCCATTCCTCACCGCCACTAGTCGAGGAGGACGCGTCGGCGTTCCACTCCTTGCCGCGACGCGTCGAGGTGGCTGCGTCGGCATTCCCAATCTTGCCAGCACGCACGTCGGAGGACGCATCGGCTCCCCGCTACGAGGAGAACCCGCCGAGCCCTCCAGCCTTGAGGAGCTTTGGAAAGAAATGGATGTCGCCTTATGGGAGGCTTTTCCTCCAACAGAGCACGCCAAAATAGAGGCGGAGAAGAAGGCCGAGGAATAGAAGCGCGTCGTGGGGAAAGCTGCCTGGCAGGTCTATGTCGCGTCCGAGAGTGTCAAGCAATTGGCTCTTTGGCAGAAGGCTCATGCAAGGGCCGTGAGGGTGGCGGAGGACGCCCGTGCCAAAGCCCTGAGTCCAGTCGGGCCCAAGCGCCTCATCTACGCTTGGCGGTACGTGGACCGGGTGCATGCTTCCAGCAAGGAGGAGTACCTATTGGTGCCGGATCACAACACCAGTGAGATTGCGCTTGCCTGCCGGCAAGCCGCCAATCAGCACCTCGCGAGTTGCGAGGCTGAGGAAGAGGCGTTGTGTCGGCGCGCTGGGAAATGGCCACGCACCAGGGCACTCGTGGTGCGCCGCAAGCGCTCCTGTGAGCATCGTGACTTTTAGTAGGAGTATAATTTAGTTTCGTAAGGTGATCTCATTAGTTTTGAGATGCAAATGATAAATCCTGAACGTTCGGGAAGTATTAGCGTCCTTAATTAAGTATGTAAGAGGGAAAGTTTGGAAACCTTGTGTATCCGTACGCATTTTGTAAGCATGTGCATATAGCACAAACTTTACTATATACTATCGCACTACACGTCTCTCTATATATATGCTTGCAGACTGTGCTACTCCCTCCGTCCAGGTGAATAAGTCATCTTTGGTTGTGCACCGTGACCAAGAAGGAGGGAAGACTTATACACCTAGATTGAGGGAGTACTACTATTACTTATGTACGTGCAAATGCACGTTTTAACATTATGATGCGGTTTTTGTAAAAGTAGAAAAACAACATTAGTCAAGCTTGTGAAATGATTCAATGCAAAACAAATGCAAAAATGCTTGTTTGATTGTTTACTTTTAACTTCCTTCTCTGTGGTTATTTCTTTGTCGTACTTTGTACGAAGTATCTCACTGGTCGGAAAGGCATGCAAATTCCCAAACCGCTTCCTACACCCTGTATCGAATTTTTTGCCTAACAAGTTGTGCCGTGCAATTGGAATTCCAACTTGAGTACTCCGTCCGTCTAGGTGTGTAAATCACCTTACGAAAATGAAATAATCCTAAAACACTTAGGCACGATACATTAACTCCCTCCTCGTTTCTTGTTTCATGACAAATCAACCAATAAGAGATGTGGTCCATGCATGCTTTCAATGACTTGAGACTACTAAACATGACATGCAGTGGTTGGTTCATTGCATGCAATGCTGGTACTTAGCAAAAAAACATTAAATTCTCTCGTTTTCCCCTCCACCTTGGTCATGGTGCACAACCTAAGATGACTTATACACCTAGATGGAGGGAGTACTACTACTAGTAGGAGTACCAGGGGCCAGTTCGTTTAGTCTTCTAGATTAGTAATCCCATTACTACTGCCACCGTCTTGGTTTAGGCCCTTCCCAATTCTCCATGGTGGACAGGTGCTAAGCATGCCACATAGGAAAAAAAATGACATGGCGCGGTAATTAAGGAGGATAGAGAGCACTTTGGTGACCCCAGGAAGAACCGATGCCAAGCACATGAACCTAGGCAAACCACTTAAATGAAAGAAGTTGACCAATGCATGAAAGAGTTTAGGTGCTAAATCATTAAATATAGTGAGCTTAGCAACAAGTTAAGCACCTATGCATTGGTGAGTTGAGTTGCTAAGCTATTTAATGCACTTAGCACCTCTTCTAAGCACCTTTGCATTTGAAGAGGTCTTATTGGTCCCGATTGTAATCTGTGTCAAATTTTGATCATAAATTGAACTAATGAAATATTTGTGCATGTCACATGCACTAACATTTTATCACTTAAATCTTTGGTCAAAATTTACCACAAATTACAATGGTGACGAATAAACCAGGACGGAGGTACTAGTAGTAGTTTAGAAGCCCAAATAGATGAGTGAGGCGCCTTAATCTTACTCTCCACTGTGACTAGTCTTATGGGAAAAGCTGGGGAAGAGACAACTTATTTTTTAAGCCGCCAAAAGAACTGGCCCTAGGAGTAGTAGCTAGGGATACTAGGAGTAGTAGCTAGGGATACTAGGAGTAGTAGCTAGGGATCGAGTGTGCGAGATGAACCGGAGAAAGTAAATGCAGAGAGATGAAATGCAAAAAAGACGGAGGGATGTGATGGTTGCTTGTCTGTTTATTTTAGCAGGCCACTTATTACTGGCAGTGGTTGGGTTTGGTGATATGACGGCTTTACTGCCGCGCCACGAGCGGGGTGAGACTCCCGTGCAGTGCCGCGCTCTACACTTGTACTACATCGGTCGTGGTTTATTAGTCACCCATTGAATTTGACTGAAGATTTAACTGACAAAATGTTAGTGCATGTCAACAAAAACTATATCGTTGGATTCACATTTGAACATAGTTTTCAATGATATAATTTTAGGTGACATGCATCAGCATTTATCGCACTAATGTTAGTTCAATTTTTGGTCATACTAATCTATAGTAAGGTGCCCGTGCGTTGCACGGAAGAGTGAAATGCATTGATCGGGGAGTTGTTTATTTTGACAAAGGATGTGGGGGTCATCTCATCTGTAACGAGTATCGATAGGTTTCTTCGGATATTATTTCATCTCTAGAGCTCACAAACATCCGGGTGAAATAGATAAAAAGGTATCTTTTGCAAACAAAAGCGTTCAACTATTCAACCTGCATCCAAAACTTGTGAAGAAATAACACTTATTGTGCTTTGCAAGAAATGATCTTGAAGAATTAGTTTTCGAGTATCGATTGTTATACATGTTGGCTAGAGATGACATGGCACTTTCTTATAGTCAACAGTTGGCTATACTATTAAGTATTAACCATGCCCTTATACACCTAGGCGGAGGGATTAAATCAGGATGACTTGCAAGGGGGCAGAGGAGATGTAACAAATGGTTCATCGTAAGTCTTTCACCAGTACCGTAGTAAAAATTCATACATGGAAGATTCTAGACTAAACCATAAATGGATACACTTTTATTCATGCACGATACTCCAAAAGAGCAAGATCATGCATGGAAGTCTCCACATGCTTAGACCGCGGATTGCATTGAGCGAAGACTAAAGATGAACATTTAACTTGGTAATGCATATGTCTAGCTGAACCTCCTTGGAGTCCTCGTGCATCGTGTTGGGGGGTAAATCATACCACGTGTCTTCCATGTCCGCATCGGCGGGAAGGTCCCAGCTCTGCAGAGTCCTAGTCAGTTTGATGTAGCCGGTGTCGCCGCCCACATACCTCTAAGGGGTAGTGTCGGGGGGATGAACCCCGGGCAGGCAACGGAACCCAGAACCTTTTCAAAAACAGCAGGGCCCGCATCGCCCCTCAAGCCGGCACGCGCCTGGACGGGTGGCTCAACCCGGCCAAGCCCCGCAACCCGGCCAAGCTCTCCGACCCGGCAAGACACGTCGACTCGGCCCCAACAACTGGCATGAGACAACCGAACCCGGCACAACCAAGGCTTCCCCAACAAGCCGGCCTCACCCATGGCGTTCTCCGCAATCCAGCCACGGGTCAGCTCCCGTCCCGTCCAGGCCGTACGATGGGACGAGACTTCAATCACCGATGACCAAGGAAACAGTGCCCCCACCCATGCCTATGGTCAGATGGAGCGTGGCAACAATGCCCCTCACGTGCCCGCTGACCAGGGTTGGCATGGCTACAGCGCCCTCTACCTCGCCGATGACAACAGCAAGCGGCGACCTGACGGGGCATCACTATACACGACTCGACTTGGCCTCACCCTAATGATCGACAAGACATCGCACAGTCCCCCTAGGCATGCGGGGCCCGCACCTAGGGGAACCCGGCGAACCACAGGCCCCCGGCGGGACCCAGCTCAGGTTCCCGGACACCGACAACCCGGACCCATCGACTCTCAATATTACCATTGTATCCCTGGGGGGTTGGTCTATAAAACCCCCAGGAGCCCACGCATATACGGGCATGAGATGATAGGTGATGTATGTAGAGAACATGAGCGAGTAAGCAACTAGCCACCGAAACAGCCACCCCAGAGAGAAGGGGTAGCCTAAGCCTTGGCCATCTCCCTTCCTCTCCCATACAGCTCCAGGATCGACATTGTACTATCGAACATCAAACTACACTCGGCAGGACTAAGGGTATTATCTCTCCGGAGAGCCCCAAACTTGGGTATGTTCGGTGTCCCGCGCCCGCTCATGCCAACCTCGCCTCTGGAGCCCACCAACGCCCTCGAGCCTCCTCCTCTCTTTAGCCATCCCTTGGCATCTGTCGTGCTCCACCACGACAGTTGGCGCCCACCATGGGGCAGCTCGAGGACATGGCCGGGAGCATGCTTCAGACGGGGCCCTTCTCCTACTCCGACGAGTCCGTCACACTGGCGGACAACGTCGTCGGCACGCTCGCCGCCTCCTTCTTCGTGTTGTGCATCTCCGATGCACTCGCGGCCGAAGAGTACCCCGGCGAGGTGCTCAGCTACTCCGACTCTCCCCTCTCCCTCGGCGGTGGCATTTCCGCCAGGGCAATGGACGTCCATGTGGAGGTTTTCGTCACCGGCGATGGCGCCTCCTCCCCGTCGAGCAAGTCGAGGAAGGCCGCAAAAGCCAGGGCCGCAGCGGAACGGACCGAGCCATCTGATCCGTTGCGCGCCGTGATGCAAAGCCACTGCATCCCCATCGGCACCGATGTTGACGCCACCAACGTCGCTGAGGCCTGAACTCAGCTCGAGGAAAGGCACCAGCAGATGCTGGACCTGTCCGAAACGCTCGCCGCCACCAAGCGTCGCCTGGAAGCCGCTCAGCTGGAGCACAATGCCGCCTACGGATCATGCCCACCGCGGCCGAGCCAAGTCGGGTCACCGATGTGCGTACCTGGGGAGGAGCGATCGGCCTGGCCCTCGATGCCGTCTGAACCGTCTACGAGACCCAAGTGAAGAACATGCGTGCTGCCCAGGCAGCCGCAGTCGGCCTGGACCGGCTCACGGGTGAGGAGCTGCAGGAGCGCATCGGGCGGATGTGTGAGCTCCTCAACATGGCCAACACCCAGCAGGACCGCCTCAACCAGCTCGCCAAGACGATGGGATCCGGCTCTGCCCGCCTTGGCGGACCCGGCGAACTTCTGCGCACGGCTTCCTCGCCTCCCGGCGAGGCGCACTCCGGCCAAGCCCGGACTCGGCGCGACCCGGCCGCCACAGCCGCCGGGTCCTGGGCGACGAGTTCGCCCCGGAGACCCAGCGCGGACCCGACCAGCATGGCCGGCGTCCGGCTCCAACCGACCCGGCCCCCCGGGGCCTGGCCGCTAGTCGACTTGGCCCGTGCGCCATCGAAAACACCGACGCCCGCCACCGCCTCGATCAGCTCGCTTGCTCCCTGGAGGTAGAGGAGAGCGGCGCTATCGGGCCGGCGTGCTTCGGCCCACGCATCCGGGACGAGCCCTTTCCCAAAGGATTCATGCTCCCCCGCGACACCCCCAAGTACAACGGGACCATGAAGCCAGAAGCCTAGCTCACCGACTAAACCACGGCCATTGGCATCACCAGTGCCAATCGCCGTCTCGCCATGCGCTACGCACCACTCATGCTCCAGGGGTCGGCCCGCACGTGGTTGAACAGTCTGCCGAAGGGCAGCATCAACACATGGGTCGGTTTCGAGGAGGCCTTCGTTCGCAACTTCATGGGGACCTACAAGCGACCCGGCCGCCCTAGCCAGCTCGCCATGTGCGTGCAGGGGCCAACGGAGACCGGTCGCGAGTACCTCGCACGCTGGACCGAGCTCCGAAACAGCTGCGAGGGCGTCCATAAAGTCCAGGTGATCCGGTATTTCCTCAACGGGTGCCGAGACGGCACCCTCCTCAAGCACAAGCTCTTGCGCTCCGAGACGGCCACCATGGCCATGCTCATGGTAACGGCGGACAAATACGCGAACGCTGACTCCGCCATGAAGATCTAGGTGGCGCTGGATGAAGCGGCAAGGCGAAGCCGGTTCCCCCTCCGAAGCCGGCCGGCGAAAGCAGCCGGCAGGAGCATCACCAGAACAACAAGCGCAAGGCCGACCAGCCGGCGCAGTGTCACGACAACCGGCTCATCGTGGTCGCCGAGCCCGCGGCAGACCCGGCGGTGAAGCATCGGCTGACTGGCAAGATGGCGTGGCAGCCCGCCATGAGTTTCGAATAGATGCTCGACGCTCCCCGCAAGCACCACAACGGTGCAAGACCATCCACGCACATGCTTCGGCAGTGCGCCATCACCAAGCGCATCATGAGGGGTGATGTCCTGCCCCCTCCCGCTCCGGCTCCAGGCGCGGGGCGGCCGCCTCCCCCTCCACCGCCGCCTCCAGCTAGCGGCGCAATGCGCGATGACGCCTTCCCGGACCAGAACGTAGCCTACGTCGTCTTCACCAGCCTCGGCGATGACAAGCGCAGTGAGCGCCTCCTTCGGCAGGAGGTGAACACCGTCGCCCCGGCCAAGCCAGAATTCATGCACTAGTCTGATCGCCCGATCACCTGGACCCGGGAGGATCACCCGGCAGTGATGCCAAACCCGGGTGGTTACGCCCTCATTCTCAACCCCACCATCATCGCGCGGCGCACGTGCAAGTTCTCCCGAGTCCTCATTGACGGCAGCAACAGCATCAACATCCTCTACTGCAACACGATGACCAAGCTCGGCCTCAAGGCCGAGGACCTGGAGCCGACCCGGACGATCTTCCACGGCATCGTACCCGGCCTTTCCTGCTCTCCCATTGTCCGGATCCGGCTCGACGTCCTGTTCGGTGACAGCCGCCACTTCCGACGTGAACCAATCTGGTTCGAGGTGGTGGACCTGTCCAGCGCATACCACGCGTTCCTGGGCCGGCCCGCGCTTGCCAAGTTCATGGCGGTTCTGAAGGAAATATGCCGTAGAGGCAATAAGAAAGTTATTATTTATTTCCTTCTATCATGATAAATGTTTATTATTCATGCTATAATTGTATTAACTGTAAACATGATACATGTGTGAATACATAGACAAACTCAATGTCACTAGTATGCCTCTACTTGACTAGCTCATTAATCAAAGATGGTTATGTTTCCTAACCATAGACATTAGGAGAATGATGTGATTGACATGACCCATTCCGTTAGCTTAGCACTTGATCGTTTAGTATGTTGCTATTGCTTTCTTCATGACTTATACATGTTCCTACAACTATGAGATTATGCAACTCCCGTTTACCAGAGGAACACTTTGTGTGCTACCAAACGTCACAACGTAACTGGGTGATTATATAGGAGCTCTACAGGTGTCTCCAAAGGTACATGTTGAGTTGGCGTATTTCGAGATTCGGTTTTGTAACTCTGATTGTCGGAGAGGTATCTCTGGGCCCTCTCGGTAATGCACATCACTATAAGCCTTGCAAGCAATGTAGCTAATGAGTTAGTTACAAAATGATGCATTACATAACGAGTAAAGAGACCTGCCGGTAACAAGATTGAACTAGGTATTGGGATATCGACGATCAAATCTCGGGCAAGTAACATACCGATGACAAAGGGAACAACGTATGTTGTTATGCGGTTTGACCAATAAAGATCTTCGTAGAATATGTAGGATCCAATATGAGCATCTAGGTTCCGCTATTGGTTATTGACTGGAAACGTGTCTCATTCATGTCTACATAGTTCTCGAACCCGTAGGGTCTACATGCTTAAGGTTTCGTTAACAGTTTTATTATGAGTTTATAAGTTTTGATGTACCGAAGGTTGTTCGAAGTCCCGGATGTGATCACGGACATGACGAGGAGTCTCGAAATGGTCGAGACATAAAGATCGATATATTGGACGACTATATTTGGACACCGGGAAGGTTCCGGGTGAGATTGGGACAATACCGGAGCTCCGAGAGGTTATCGGAACCCCCCGGGAGGTATATGGGCCTTATTGGGCCTTAGTGGAAAGGAGGGGGAATGAGCATGGGAGGGGGCGCCCCCCCTAATCCCAATCCAAATTGGGAAGCCCCCCATTTCCTTCCTCCCTCCTTCCTCTTCCTTTCCTCTCCTTCTCCTAATAGGAAAGGGGGGAACCCTACTCCCGGTGGGAGTTGGACTCCCCCCTAGGGCGCGCCAACCCCCTTGGCCAGTCCCCTCCTCCACTCCTTTATATACGGGGGAGGGGGGCACCCCATAGACACAACAATTGATCTCTTGATCTCTTAGCCGTGTGCGGTGCCCCCCTCCACCATAGTCCTCCTCGCTAAAATTGTAGCGGTGCTTAGGCGAAGCCCTGCGACGGTAGAACATCAAGATATGGCCTCGGAAAACGGAGACCAAAAGGTCGAACGTGAATCATATAGTAGATATGACCAACATAATGATGTTCACCATTGAAAACTACTCCATCTCACGTGATGATTGGACATGGTTTAGTTGATTTGGATCACGTGATCACTTAGATGACTATAGAGATGTCTGTCTAAGTGGAAGTTCTTTAGTAATATGATTAATTGAACTAAAATTTATCATGAACTTAGTACCTGATAGTATTTTGCTTGTCCATGTTTGTTGTAGATAGATGGCTTGTGCTGTTGTTTTCTTGAACTTTAATGCGTTCCTTGAGAAAGCTAAGTTGAAAGATGATGGTAGCAATTACACGGACTGGGTTCGTAACTTGAGGATTATCCTCATTGCTGCACAGAAGAATTATGTCCTAGAAGCACCGCTAGGTGCCAAACCTGCTGCAGGCGCAACACCAGATGTTATGAACGTCTGGCAGAGCAAAGCCGATGACTACTCGATAGTTCAGTGTGAAATGCTTTACGGCTTAGAACCGGGACTTCAACGACGTTTTGAACGTCATGGGGCATATGAGATGTTCCAGGAGTTGAAGTTAATATTTCAAGCAAATGCCCGGATTGAGAGATATGAACTCCCCAATAAGTTCTACAGCTGCAAAACAGAGGAGAATAGTTCTATCACTGAGCATATACTCAGAATGTCTAGGTATAATAATCACTTGATTCAACTGGGAGTTAATCTTCCGGATGATAGTGTCATTGACAGAATTCTACAATCACTGTCACCAAGCTACAAGAGATTCGTGATGAACTATAATGATGTGATTGACATGACCCATTCCGTTAACTTAGCACTTGATCGTTTAGTATGTTGCTATTGCTTTCTTCATGACTTGTACATGTTCCTACAACTATGAGATTATGCAACTCCCGTTTACCGGAGAAACACTTTGTGTGCTACCAAACGTCACAACGTAACTGGGTGATTATAAAGGAGCTCTATAGGTGTCTCCAAAGGTACATGTTGAGTTGGCGTATTTCTAGATTAGGTTTTGTCACTCCGATTGTCGGAGAGGTATCTCTGGGCCCTCTCGGTAATGCACATCACTATAAGCCTTGCAAGCAATGTAGCTAATGAGTTAGTTACGGAATGATGCATTACGTAACGAGTAAAGAGACTTGCCGGTAACGAGATTGAACTAGGTATTGGGATACCGACGATCAAATCTCGGGAAAGTAACATACTGATGACAAAGGGAACAATGTATGTTGTTATGCGGTTTGACCGATAAAGATCTTCGTAGAATATGTAGGAGCCAATACGAGCATCCAGGTTCCGCTATTGGTTATTGACCAGAAACGTGTCTCGGTCATGTCTACATAGTTCTCGAACCCATAGGGTCCGCACGCTTAATGTTTCGTTGACAGTTTTATTATGAGTTTATGAGTTTTGGTGTACCAAAGGTTGTTCGGAGTCCCAGATGTGATCACGGACATGACGAGGAGTCTCGAAATGGTCGAGACATAAAGATCGATATATTGGACAACTATATTTGGACACCGGAAATGTTCCGGGTGAGATTGGGACAATACCGGAGCTCCGGGAGGTTATCGGAACCCCCCGGGAGGTATATGGGCCTTATTGGGCCTTAGTGGAAAGGAGGGGCAAGGAGCATGGGAGGGGGCGCCCTCCCCAAGCCCAATCCGAATTGGGAAGGGGGCCGGCCCCCCTTTTCCTTGCTCCCTCCATCCTCTTCCTCCCCTCTCCTTCTCCTAATAGGAAAGGGGGGAATCCTACTCCCAATGGGAGTTGGACTCCCCCCTAGGGCGCGCCAACCCCCTTGGCCGCCCCCTCCTCTACTCCTTTATATACGGGGGAGGGGGGCACCCCATAGACACAACAATTGATCTCTTGATCTCTTAGCCGTGTGCGGTGCCCCCCTCCACCATAGTCCTCCTCGATAATATTGTAGCGGTGCTTAGGCGAAGCCCTGCGACGGTAGAACATCAAGATCGTCACCACGCTGTTGTGCTGACAGAACTCTCCCTCAACACTCGGCTGGATCGGAGTTCGAGGGATGTCATCGAGCTAAACGTGTGCAAGAACTCGGAGGTGCCGTAGTTTCGGTGCTTGATCGGTCGGGCCGTGAAGACGTACGACTACATCAACCGTGTTGTTCTAACGATTCCGCTTTCGGTCTACGAGGGTATGTAGACGACACTCTCCCCTCTCGTTGCTATGCATCTCCATGATCTTGCGTGTGCGTAGGATTTTTTTTGAAATTACTACGTTCCCCAATAGGTTCCGCACTATGCGTATCTGAAGATGAAGATGCCGGGTCCCAAGGGCCTCATCACCATTACCGGCGACTACCACAAGTCCCTAGAGTGCGCCCGAGACAGCGCCAAGATTGGTCGAGTCGCTGCTCATAGCCGAGGAGCGGCGCCAGCTCGACCGGATCATCACCATGGCAGGCAAAGCCTCGGCCGCATCAATCTCGGTCAAGGACCCGGCCGACGAAGCTGCCTTCAGGCCCTCCAAGGAAACCAAGAAGGTGAAGCTGAACCCGGAAGACCCCACCTGCAGCAAGTATGTAGTCGTAAGCGCCCGCCTCAACAGCAAATAGGAAGGCGAGCTCGTCGACTTCCTCCGTGAGAATCGGGATATCTTCGCATGGACCCCCAAGGACATGCCGGGTATCCCGAGGAAGTACGCCGAGCAAAAACTTCACGTCCGCAAGGAAGCCAAGCCTGTCCGTCAGCCCCTACGAAGATTTTCCGAAGAGAAGAGAAGAACCATCGGTGAAGAGGTCGCCAAGCTTTTGGCGGCTTCATAATGGAAGTGTTTCACCCCGAGTGGCTGGCCAACCCAGTCCTGGTCCTGAACAAGAACAAGACCTGGCGCATGTGTATCGGCTACACGATCCTCAACAAGGCCTATCCCAAGGATCCGTTCGCCCTCCCACGGATCGACCAAGTCATCGACTCAACCGCCGGGTGCGAGCTCCTGTCTTTCGTGGACACTTACTCCGGCTACCACCAGATCAAGCTGGACCCGGCCGACACCCTGAAGACGTCCTTCATCACGCCCTTTGGGGCATACTATTACATCACCATGTCGTTCGGCTTGAAGAACGCCGGCGCCACCTTCCAACGCTGCATGCAGAAATGCCTGCTGCCGCAACTCGGCCGCAATATCCACGTTTATGTGGACGACATCATGGTGAAGACCAAGCAGCACCTCACGCTCCTCGACGACTTGAAGGAAACATTCGCCAACCTTCGTGAATACAAGGTCAAGCTTAACCCGAAAAAATGTGTTTTCGGCGTCCCAGCCGGAAAGCTACTCGGCTTCCTCATCTCGGAACGCGGCATCGAGGCGAACCCGGAGAAGATCAAGGCCATCGAGCGCATGCGCAAGCCGTCTCGACTGCGCGATGTCCAGAAGTGCACCGGATGCTTGGCCTCGGTCAGCCGGTTCCTAAGCCGGTTGGGCGAGAGGGCGCTGCCCCTGTGCCAGTTAATGAAGAAGACGAGCCCGTTCGAATGGAACGACAAGGCAGACGAGGCCTTCCAAGACCTCAAGCGCATGCTCTCCACCGCACCAGCCCTGGCCGCACCGACCGACAAGGAGCCGCTGTTGCTCTACATAGCCGTGACCTCACGGGCGGTCAGCACGGTGCTGGTGGTCGAGCGACCAGAGAAGGGCAAGATCCCGGCCGTCCAGTGTACGGTCTACTACGTGAGCAAGGTGCTCTCCATCTCCAAGCAGAACTACCCGCACTACCAGAAGATGTGTTACGGTGTGTACCTCACCACCAAGAAGCTGAAGCAGTACTTCCAAGAGCACGTCGTCACCGTTGTCAGCACGACGCCTATCGGAGAAATCATCGGGTGCCGGGATGCCTCTGGCCGGGTCGCCAAGTGAGCGCTCCAGCTAGCCGGCCACACCATCCTCTATGAGCCACGCACCACGATCAAGTCTCAGGCCCTGGCCGACTTCCTCGTTGACTGGATTGAGACCCAGTACTTGCCGCCGCCTCCCGACTCGAGGCATTGGTGCATGCACTTCGACGGGTCCAAGATGTGACTCGGCTTGGGGGCCGGCATCGTGCTATCATCGCCGAAGGGCGACCGACTCCAGATCCACTTTGCCGCCTCCAACAATGTCGCCGAGTACGACGCCCTCATACACGGCCTCCGGCTTGCCAAGGAACTCGGCATCCGGTGCATCCTATGCTATGGTGACTCGAACCTTGTGGTGCAGCAGTGCTCCGGCGAGTGGGACGCCCGCGACTCCAACATGGCAAGCTACCTCTTCCTCGTCCAGAAGCTGACTGGGTCATTCGAAGGCTGCGAGTTCCTCCATGTCCAGCATGCGGAGAACGAAGCGGCTGACACACTCGCCAAGATCGCATCGTCCCGGTAGTCCATCCCGTCTGGCGTCTCCCTCGAGCACCTGCGCAAGCCATCCGTCAAGCCGTCGCCGGACTCCGAGTCCATCCACGTTCCAGACAACCCGGCCGTGCCTCAACCTGGCCCGGGGGCTGCTCAGCTCGATCCGGCCGGCATCACCCCGGACCCGGCCGCCACCGTTCCTGTTGGCATTCTGGGAACGGGGGTCCCCA